>NC_057805.1:422485952-422637078 GCF_018294505.1 Triticum aestivum | reverse complement strand
CGGTGGGGGTGGATGAACAGGACCCCGTGGTGTTGCCTCTGGATGAACAGGACCCCGATCGATCGAGCCGGTTGGGGCTGAATGAACAGGACCCCGTGGAGGGCAGGATGAACAGGACCACCCCGTGGAGGGCAGGATGTACAGTAGACGGTGGAGGGCTGGATGAACAGTAGCCCGCGGAGGGGTGGTTGAACAGGAGCCCGTGGAGAGGGCTGGTTGAACAGTAGCCGGTGGAGTAGCGCACGGTGGAGGCTGGATGAATAGGAGCCCGTGGATGAACAGTCGCAGGTGGAGGCTGGAGGAGGTCGACGGTTGATGAACAGTAGCCCGTGGAGGCTAGAGGGGGTCGACGGTGGAGATGAACAGTATCCCGTGGAGTCCCATTTTGCGGTACGCCACACCCCTCCCGATGAACAGGACCCCCGTTTCGACCATAGCGCTCCAACACAAGTCTGTTTCCTCTGTTTTGTGGTACGCCACCCCCCTCCCGATCAACATGACCCCCGTTTCGACCGTAGGAGGTCCGTTTCCTCCATTTTGTGGTACACTAGACCCCTCCCGATGAACAGGATCCCGTTTCGACCGTGGCCGGTCGAACACAAGGCTGTTTCCTCTCTGCTGTACGCCAGGCCTCGTTTCCATCGGCTGTTCCTTCCAAGCCCTCCTGATGAACATAACGACGCATTCCGTTCCGACCCAGCCGGTTGGCTCCCCATGAACACGACGACGAGTTTCTCCGTTCCGACCCAGCCATGTACACGAGCCCTGGCTGTACGTATGCGCGAGTAGGCGTTCGAGACCCTGCCCGTATGTACGTACGTGGTCATATTTTCTTTCTTGCACACTGGCCGCTGTACGTACGTGTACATGCTACATGTGCGCCTCTACTACGACACGTGCGCACCTCTACATCGACCAGTATGTACGTACATGTTCGCAACCAGAATGACAATGCTATGTACGCTTCGACCAGGTGGGTCCCGACTGTCAGGCACTTCCTTGCGTGCGAAGATGTAGCTGGTGGGTCCCAGCAGTCAGGGGGGCGAATCGTTTTTTTGCCTGGACGCACTTCCTTGCGTGCGAAGATGTAGCTGGTGGGTCCCAGCAGTCAGGGGGAAACGTTTTTTTTAGAAATACGGTAGCCCGTCTGGTGGGTCCCTGCTGTCAGGTGGAGGAATAATTATTTTGCGCGTAATAAGGAGGCACTTCCTTGCTGCGGCCAGCTGTCAGCATCTCCACGTACAGTCCACGTCCGATGGAAGCCGTTCCTTGACCATGTTGACCACGCCGCGCCGAGAGCACCAGGGCGGTGGACGACGGGGAGGCCTAGGAAGGGGACGACGTGGAGCCGGGGAAGACGCGGCAGTGGATGCCCACGCGTAGAGGAGTATGAGGGTTCACTGGTTCGCTGCGGTGTGAGGCTGCCGTCGCCGCAGAATAACAGGGGGCGTGGGTGAGTAGAGGGATGGCCTGGCCAGCGGTGACAGTAGTAGGGGGCGGTGAGGCCTCCGCCGCATTGCAGTCGGCCACGGGAGGCAGGAGCACGAGGCACGACCGGCGCTGGTTTGGGCGGCTGGAGCAAGAAGACCAGAGGATGAAGAAGCACTATGGCCGTTGGATGGACATCGTATGGTCACTGGAGCTAGAAGCGTGCATATTGACTAAGTTGACAAAGCCCTCTGTCCCCGTCAACTCAGTGGGCCCACAAGTCAGCCTGCCACTATACTAGGTCCCAGCTAGTAGGGGGAGTATTCATTTTTTTGTGCGTAATAAGGAGGCACTTCCTTGCGTGCGAAGATATAGCTGGTGGGTCCAAGCTGTCAGCGGCGGTAACGTTTTTTTCGCGAAATACAGAGGCCCTTTCGGTGGGTCCCAGATGTCAGGTGGAGGAATCATTATTTTGCGCGTAATAAGGAGGCATTTCCTTGCGTGCGGCCGTGGACCCAGCTGTCAGCCTCTCCACGTACAGTCCACTTCAGATGCATGTCGGTCGTTGACCATGTTGACCAGGCCGCGCCGAGAGCGCCAGGGCGGTGGACGACGGCGAGGCCTAGGAAGGGAACGACACAGAGGCAGGGAAGACTCGATAGTTGTTTCCCATGCGGAGGGGAGTATGACTGTACGAGGGTTTACTGGTTCGTCTGCCGTCGCTGGAGAATAACAGCAGGTGTGGGTGAGTAGAGGGATGGCTAGGCCAGCGATGGGAGTACGGTGGGGCGCTGAGGCCTGCGTGGCAGCACAGCCGGCCGCGGGGAGGAGGGAGCATGCAGTCCCGCCGACGCTTGTTTGAGCGGCTGGAGCTGGATGAGCACAGATTGAAGAAGCACGACGGCCGTTGGATGGAAATCCAACAGCCACTGCTTGTGCGTCAACCTTTTTTTTAGGAAAGCCTCAAATCTGTGGAAAACAACATATAGCCCATCTGCCATTATTTCTAATAATTTACAGCCCATTTGCTAATTCTTAAGGTTTTTTTGGAGCCCATATTCTTTTTGTTAGCATTACAGCCCATATTGTGGCCATGGTTAAAAAATTATACAAAATTTTGCATATTTCGGTGCGGTCCGAACTGTTTTTAATCCCGAATTTCGAGTCACATTCAAACTGATTTTAAAAATAAATGTATATCAATATAAAATCCAACAAATTATCCACGCATAAAAATCCATGCAAATTAAAATCTCGAAATGAAAAAAAAGAAATTTGAAACTAATTGCCGGTTTGATATGTTTTAAAAATGTACAACCCATTTCTCATTACTGATAGGCCATTTTCTCGGCCAGCCGAATGAATCTCTCCTCGTCTTGAATGATTTGCAGCCCAACAGGCCTGACAAAGCGACTTACTTGGCAAATCACAAAAAAACTGGGCTGCGGTCGTGGACCCAGTTGTCAGCCTCTCCACGTACAGTACTCTTCCGATGGAAGTCGGTCGTTGACCACATTGAACACGCCGCGCCGAGATCACCAAGGCGGTGGATGACGGCGAGGCCTAGGAAGGGGACGACACGGAGCCGGGGACGACGCGGCAGTGGATGCCCACGCGGAGAGGAGTACGAGGGTTCACTTGTTCGGCTGCGGCGTGAGGCTGCCGTCGCCGCAGAATAACAGGGGGTGTGGGTGAGTAGAGGGATGCCCTGGCCAGCGGTGGGAGTAGTAGGGGACGGTGAGGCCTCCGCGACATCACAGCCGGCCACGGGAGGTAGGAGCACGCGGCACGACCGGCACTGCTTTGGGCGGCTGAAGCAAGATGACCAGAGGTTGAAGAAGCACTATGGCCGTTGGATGGACATCGTACGGTCACTGGAGCTAGAACCGTTCATATTGACTAAGTTGACAAAGCCCTCCGTCCCCATCAAATTAGTAGGCCCACAAGTCAGCCACCCACTATGGTGGGTCCCAGCTAGCAGGGGTTATTCATTTTTTGTGCGTAATAAGGATGCACTTTCTTGCATGCGAAGATATAGCTGGTGGGTCCGACCTGTCCGCGGGGGGAACGTTTTTTTCGTGAAATACAGAAGCCCTTCCCACGTACAGTCCACGTACAGTCCACGTACAGTGCGTAATAAGGAGGAACTTTCCTTGCGTGTGACCATGGACCTCATGGGTCCCAATCGTCAAGCTCTCCACGTACAGTCCTCTTTCGATGACTCTTGTATGTTGACCACGCTGCGCCGAGCGCACCGAGGCGGTGGACGACGGCAAGGCCCCAGACTGGAACGACCCGGAGATGGGGAAGACGCGGCAGTGGAGTCGCAAATGGAGAGGAGTGGGAAACTTGACTGGTTCGGGTGCGGGGTGGGCCTACACTCGGCAGAGAATAACAGGAGGTGCGGAGTGGAGGGATGGCCTAGCCGTTAGCGGGGTAGCGTTTCGCTAAGGAGCGCAAAACTACGCCGCTGGACGCCGAAGCCTGGAGCAGGCGGTCCCAGCAGCGCTGGAGGAAGAAGATGAGAGATTGAAGAAGAATGCCGGTCGTTGGATGTAAATCCAACGCCTTGTTAGGCTTCGACCTACTGGCCCACATGTCAGTCAGTCCATTTGTTTTTTTAGTCCATTTGGTGGGCTGGGTGAAACAATGATGTAGCATCTATGCAGCCCGTTTATATATATGGTAGAATTTAAAGCCCATTTGCATTTTTCTCGAAATCTGCGAACTTGCTGGGCTGGGTGAAAATATCATGTTGGGCTAGACGGAGAAATGTTATAAAAACATAAACACATGATTGCACGTCTATTATTGCATTGGTCAGTAAAATCTTTGCAAGCTTATGTACGCAAGCACTAGGAGTTAACTTGCCAAGTTATATATAAACAATTATTTTTATTATTTTGTAAGAACTTTCAACTTACAAAATAAAATATCATTTAAATTTGATGAGTTAATAGTACATGGGGTATTATTATTTTTTAGGCTAGACGTGGGACAGTTGAGTTGGTTCTAGGGAAAAGTACTGGGAGAAAACTCAGTTTACATCAAAAAAGGAAGTGGGAGAAAATTCAGATATAGGATTAATGAAAACGAAAAATAGAACTGAGCTGTGCGTCGTCTGAAAAAACAAACATAACTTGGGCTGCTGATGTTATAGACAAGCTAGGTTGGGAGGCCCAGAGGCCGCTTGATACCTGTTGGATCCAAAAAATGTTGAAACATGTCGTGGGCTGCCCATGTTAAACAACAAAACCTAGGCCATGGACCTGGTGGGCCCGGGACTGTCAGCCTCTCGAGGAACAGTTGTCTTCCGATTCCTCTTGTTTTGCTGACCATGTTGGGAATGACAGACGGCGGCGCCGCGGCTAGAGCGCCAAGGTGGAGGACGACGTCGAGACCTCGGACCGAACGAACCGGAGCGGGGGAAGACACAGGCGGAGGGGAGTACGAGGGTTGACTTGTTCGGGTGCAGGGTGGGCCGGTGGAGCTGCCGCCGCCGGACAGTGTGTGGTAGTAGAGGGATGGCCTGGCCAACGCTATAGGCTATGATGGCCAGCCGTTGTATAGGAAGAGGACAAAAGATTGAACAAAATAAAGAAATACAAATGGATAGGTGGTTGGTCCCATATGTCTGTGTACGAGACTTGCTGGGTCCACCTGAGGAGGGGAATATGTTGGGAGGAAGGAGATCAAAGCACGGCAGCCGAGTGAACTAGTTTTTTTTAACGGACAAGTGAACTAGTTACATACATAAGCAAATAGCCACTAAAAAAAGCAAACAGGTTAATGGGTTCTTGCTCTCGTGAGCTGGCAGGTTCTTCTTTAGTAGTTGCAGTAAAATTGAGGAACATTAAGGTTGGCTGTGCAGCTCATGTAAGGTCCAACTATAATTTTCTGATCCTTTTGTGCAGTTCCACTAAAATAAAGTGCCATTGTGGTGATAGTGACGGCTCATCTTGCAAAGGCTAATAAAATGTTGCACGAGATTACCAGCAGAACTTGACGGAGATTTTGGAAACTCCAATCACCATTTTGTGCAGTTCCACCAAAATTGAGAGATGTTGCCCACGTGACATTTTAGTTGAACTGCACAAGACACTCATTCCAAAAAAAGTGTTTTGTGCAGTTCACCAAAAGGTCACAATAGCAACAAGGTGAAATGGATATCCCTATCTGCACAAAAAGATAGAAAGTAAACAGTTGTTGGTCAATAAGAATATACGAAACATATACGAAATGAAAAGAAGCATCTTAATTATGTTCATGGCAATCATGCAAGGACAGTAGAAATTTTAAAACGTCAGCAATGCTTCATGTTACCAAAAGCACTACAATCAACAATGAGATTCCTCAAATATGGGATTACTTTAATGGTGGCATTGCTTGTTTACCAGATAGAGTAAATCAACAGCAGCTAAAGAGTTGGTTTAAGGGCATGGGACCATGGGGACACCAGGACACTCAGGAGCGTAAAGGAGCAACTTACTTATCATACTGGGGAAAACAGCAGGAGTGCTATTTGTAACACAGTTTAATTGCATCTTATCACTGGAGGCATTAGATTAACAATAACACTGGTTAGACATGTCCCTAAGGTAACAGTGTGATCGCTTCATTCTACATGCGCCCTTACATTAACAACAACAAAAGGTTGGTATAAGGACATGCGACAGTGAACGCATCAGCACAATGTACCTACAAGGAGGCATATAGTGGTGATGCCGAGTTTGTTCATGCTATGTGAGGGCAGCAAATCTAATCCTGGAGACCTTGTACTATGTGAGGGCAGCAAACCTAATCCTGGAGACCTTGTACTATGTGAGGGCAGCAAACCTAATCCTGGAGACCTTGTACTATGTGAGGGTAGCAAATCTAATCCTGGAGACCTTTTACTATGTGAGGGCAGCAAATCTAATCCTGGAGACCTTTTACTATGTGAGGGCAGCAAATCTAATCCTGAGACCTTTTACTATGTGAGGGCACCAATTCTAGTCCTGGTGACCTTTTACTATGTGAGGGCAACAAATCTAATCCTGGACATACTCTGTTGACTTGTCCACTAGCCGCCACTTTCTATCCTTTTTCAACCAATAATAGATCTGTTCCTTATCCAGTTTGTACTGTGTTTTCCCATTATTTCCCTTTTCAACCAAGAGACCGGTTGGGTATCCGGTCTCTACTACTTTCACCATATTATTTCCTCTTTGAATCAAGTCCTAGATTCATGCTACAACTTTCCCCCCTTTCTTCGTTGTTTGAACAAAGCCCTAGATTCGAATGCATGCAGTAGGTTTACCTCTAATAATACTAAAAATTTAGGTGGCTTTGGAAGAGCTGATGGGAGTAGAAAAAGATGCACATGCAGACATGTGGGGAGCTAGGGCAGTAGAGCAAGACCGCTTTCAAAGAACTTATACCCGAGGTTCGTCGGGATGTTGGCGGCGGTAGGTCGGATCTGCGGACAATACGGCAGGGAGGAAGAAGGGTCAGAGGACCTCCCGAGCCGGCGCTATGTCGGAGAGAACGACACGGGCAGAGGATCGGGCCCCTCCGGCAGCTGTGGGTTTCCTCCCTCACCGGCGATGACCGCGTGAACGATGCACCTAGTCCTCTACACACACCAGCCGAAGGGATCCGGCCAGATCTGTGACCAGCGGTGAGCAGAGAGAAAATGTCGCTACCGCTGTCTTGTTTATATCTGGAGAGGATGAGAGAATGAAGAGAGCAACCCTAGTAAAGCAAGTGCTCAGGCCCCTGCGTACATATATAGTGGAGTGATTATCTTTTTCTCTCCACAACAAGCGTTTCAATTTGTGTACGTGGCATTAAAGAAAAGAAACTCTCTATTTAAGGTGACTACCTGTACGACTCCTACTTACTAATAGTAGTAGTAGTATTGTTCACTTGTGCTCCCTGGACCTCCATTCATTGAACAACCCCACGGGTGAATAGACATACAGTACTAGTATTTATATAGAACGAACAAGCTCGAACTATTTTTGCGTAGTTAAAAGTTGAGGGCAGGGCTTTTCCCGGGTAGTACGCGCGGCAGTTTTCGCGTAGGTAGTTTGACAGAGAGGCGAGGAGGGTGAGGGAGTAGTGGATTCAACTTACTTACTGCTGGAAAGGTCGGGCTGTGCGATTTGATGGCGCGTTACTGTTTGGATCCATGTGTTAGAGTTAGTTTGGGTTAGTTTGAACTCAACTAACCCAAAAATATCCAAACAGGAGGGTTAGTTTGGGTTACTGTTTGGATCCATGTGTTTGAGTTAGTTTGAACTCAACTAACCCAAAAAAATCTAACCCACCCAAGAGGTGCTTATTTGGGTTAGTTCTTCTCGGGACACTAAAAAACACATTTTTCTCTCGCTCTCCCCGTAGCAGATCCCTCCCCACTTCCTCGAAGCTTCTCGTCCTCTCCCTCCCTCCCTCTCGCACCGCCCATGAAGGCACCTCACCGTATCCGCGCTCCATCTAACCCTGTCATCCAAACACCTCTTTCGCTAGAGTTACCTCAGGATTAGTTCAGGATTAGAATCTAACTCTAACCTTTAATCGAGTTAAAGTATCCAAACAGGGTCAGGCGGTATGACCGGGGTGATGCCCCCCTTCCGTTCCGCACTCTAATCTGGTGCATGACACGTATTACGTCGACCCGGATGCTACTGGCTGTCCCACATGTCGGCGAAGTAGTACGTAGTAGTAAGAAGAAGCAAAGAATCATGCGGTATAAGTCTTTCTAGAGATTCCAACAAGTGACTAGACTACACCGCGTGCAGTATCTCAAATCTCAAATCTCCCTTCCGGTTTATAGGGCTCAAATCTCAAATCTCATCAACCAAGGCATTTTGCGATTGGAGGAATGTATCTCGTACTTTACAAAACTACCCTAATTAAACTCATGCATTAATTACATAGTTCTCTCGTTTTCCTCTCCGCCTTGGTCGCGGTGCACAATATTGACCACTCCTATATGACTAGCTGCTCTATCTACATGCGGGATATCAAAACATCCGGGCCCGCGTGCCATCCACCAAATCACAGCGAGGTGCTATAATCGAAACTCACCGGTCACCCCGGTGTGGCCGTCATGACCCATCATATCACAAAACTCACACCTTTACCAGAAGTGGTAAAGTGGCCTCGAAGTTGGACTGGACGAAGCAACCATGATTTCACTGGAACACTCGTTGAAGCCCTTTCTCCCCTTTCTTGAAGAAAACCTAACTCCAGGCTACTCACTTCTGCCATTTTTCTTCTGTACCGACGAAGGAAAGGTGGGCGAATAAGTGATGTTGCTATATTTTCATTCCAAGAATCTTCTTTTTGCGAAGCACTGACCGATTCTCACAGCCTATTCTTTTCCCGTTTTCATTGTGATTGTGGTTTCCTTTCGATTGCTTTTTGTTTGTCAGTTCATTGATGGATCCTGGAGCACTAGGCAAAGAGTTGCCGGCAGACAACCCACTGGAGACAGCGATCTCCAGGAAGCGAGCACTGACCAACGAGTTGACCATGTTTGCGGGCCAACCCATGGAGACGAAGAACTCCAAGAAACAAGCACTGGCCAAAGAGTTGACGACGTTGGCGGACGAACTCCTCAAAGAAAGTTGGAAGAACAACAAGGGCCCCACTGTGCCTACCCCAGAAACTCTGATGCCCACCTATGTGAGGCTCAAGGCCGAGTTTGAGGAGATAGTCGCCGTTGAGAAGCAGTATTCCCCTGGCAAGGTGATGGCCCCCATCGAGGATGAGGAGATGGCCCCCGGAGGGATGGGATCCCTCGGTGAGCTGCACAAGTTAACAAATAATGGCTTATTACCGAAAGTTGTGGTTTTTGATTATTTGCAAGTGCTTGCTAATATGTTAGGGTTGTGCAGGTGCCGGTGAACGTCCTTGATGATTCCGATGTCGCGGCCCGTCCTGTGGACAACGCCCTAGAGATCATTTTCGATGTCGCGGCCCGTCCTGTTGGCATCGCCCCGGAGATCGATTCCGATGCCGCAGTCCATCCTGTGGACATCGCCCCAGAGATCGATTCCGATGTCGGGGTCAGTCCTGTGGACATCGCCCCAGAGATCGATTCCCATGCCGATGTTCGTGCTGTGGTAATTGCCCGAGAGATCGATGACAAGAAATAGTTGGTCGCGCTAATCCTTCAGGGTAGTTTGCATTGCCCTGTGTTTAATTACCAGAACGATGCATGTTATCAAACCATCTTAGGGCTAGTGCACTGTCTTGTGTGGGCGGTACTTACTACTTTTGTTTGATAGTGAATCATGCGAACCCTCTCCGAGTTATGGAAACAGATGTATCCTCACCATCTTTTGATGTAATATATGGCATGGTTAGATGTAAGTTTGAACTGTTTATCATATCAGCAGGGCTTATTTGATGATTCTTGGTGTTAGTAGGCTAGCTACTGTGCGAGCTATAGTACTTGCAAAACACTCACCGAAGAGAAATGTTGGGGCTGATGAGCTCGTGGTAAGCTTATACTGATCCGTCGTCGATCGGCCAATGGCCCAAGGTCCTAAAATTGTAGGCTTAGCAATCGATCAGACGATAGTCGACACGGATACATTCAGGCCTCATTTGGTTCAATAGGGTAGGAAAATCATAGCAAAAGTACAGAGACGTACAACACAAAATCATAGCAGTATAGAGACGTCCCTTTGTTCCAAACTAGATGAGTCAACTTCGTACTACTAACTAGCAAGAGGCCAATGCGTTGCATGGAACATCAGGATGCATTTATATGAGTTGTTTATCTCGTGGGAGGCGAAGATGAACGAGGGAAGTCCTTATCTGCAAATGTGGAGAGGGGTGCGGGTATCTCTTTGCAAAATTGTCATAGTTTGCTTTCTATCCGTCAGATATAGATCGAACGGTCTATATTGCAGGATGGCAGGCACACCATCATCACCAACTCGGTTTTTTATAAGAGTAGAGACTTTGAAATGGAGGAGTACAAATCCTAGGCTGGCTAGTTTGGCCTAGTGGGTTTTAGTGATATGACGTGGTACAGTGCCGTCCAGTCTTCGCGTGTGGTAGCAGTACCGCGGGTAGAGTAAGTTTTCATGAAGAAGTGGAATTCAATGAAGTCATGATGGTTCCTTCGTCCGACTAACTTTGTGCATGGCAGGTGGACCAGGATAATGTTGTGCATGGCAGGTGGACCAGGATGGTCGACGTCCCACATGTCGGCGAATGAAAGTATTCTTTCCGATATAGTGGACAAGCAACGAGTATTCATTGTTTATTTTTTATGAAACCTATTGTCTCCACTGTTACGACGGAGGAGTGTGAAACACGGCAGCCCAGTGAACTTGGCATGTGCACCACTCCCTCCTTCCTCATGTAATACTACCATAGTGTTGACTATAAGGTTACAACTTTTTCTCTCTCTCTCTCTATCTATTTCCTCTCAAATGTTTTTTACCTTTCTTTTTTTAGACACAATTGGTTTTTATGCCTCTTTGTTTAGAATTAGTTTTTTTTATACCTAGGAGCACGTGTAGAGACGGGCTCCTGCAGATCCCACTCCTTGACTTTGTCAATGCCTCTCTCTCCTCCACATAAGTGGGCTTGTCGAGAAGACAAGAGATGATCTCTTAGCACAATATGTTTCACCATGTTTTTAGGAATAACTAGTTATTGAAGATAAGGCTAAGAGATGATCCATTGTACACATGTTTTTTGTCATCTCTAAATTACATGCAAGACTTATGATAAGACTATCTTATCAACCATTGTACATGCCCTTTATAGCCCAGAATTTTACTGGTACTACTTGCTATGAATGCGGGCAGCTGGCCTCTGAGGGGGGAGCGCGCACGGGGAGGTGGTGGGGTGGAGGAGGGGTTCTGGTGGGCCAGGGCGGTAAGAAGTGGGCTTGGAAGCGGTGCGGACTCCCGCATGGTCCACCTCACATTATCACCACATATTTCTTGGAGTCCATGCACGGCGGGCGGGCGATCTCTTCTCCCTCCCCCGTCTCTCTCCTCTCAGCCGACGCCTGCCGAGCGATTAGATTTTGGCTATCGACGGTTTATTCAATTGCAGTCCCACATGTCAGTGAAAATGCAAGACAAAGCATGTCCCCTCTGGCGAGCGGCGTGCGAGCCGGACTGTCGGGGGTGCGACGTGAACGCGACGCGTACGAGTTGTAAGTGTGCCGCCTTTTCCTTTTGAACTTGCAAAGCGTAACATTTTCGTGCGATCGATTGATAGAAATCTAGAACAAAATGACGAGGGCGGTGCTTTCCCGCGCGCTAGGCGGGCTAGTTTGAGTGATATGACGTGCTACAGTGCCGTCCACTTGCTCCATTTTTATATAAGCAAGAGTCTACACTCTTACGTGGGAGGAGTGTGAAACATGGCGGATCTGATTTTGATCGAGGGATAACTGTTCCCTGCGAAATAATGGAGCATTGTTAGCGTTATAGCATGATAGTTAGGGCATCTCCTGCGTTGGCCCTGAAATTTACACCGGCGTCTGTCCGAGGACACTGATGGATGCCATCCAATGCTGCCCGCATACCTTCTGACAACTATATGAACTAACCGGACGGAATTCATGCAAACAAAGCAAATTTCAAATTGACCGGATGAAATTCATTACATTTCGAGAACTTTTCCTATAAACTGGACGAAATTCATTACATATTTTGCACAAACCGTACTAAAACATACTGTAAACCTAATCTAAACGATCGCCGGGCCCCGACCACCATGTCCGGCCATGAACCCGAGAAAGCCGGCCATTGCCTTTGCCTCCTCCTTATCCGCCTCGATAACCTCCTCCTCCGGAACACAAGGTTATGAAGATTTCCGCCTCCACATCGCCGTCAAGCGGCTAATCTGTCACATCCTAGCTAGTTCATGCATTAGAGTGTTGCATCATGTCTATTTTTCACAGAAACTTGAAATGGGGATGCCAGAAACCCCCAGCACCCCCCTTGAAACAACTAGGGTTTATTAAAATTCTTTTCAATGAACCTGAAATGCCCTCCATAAATGTTCACCACCTTTGGTCCTGGCTAAAACCTCTGCCAAAAATGGTTTCATATTTTTGGAGGCCATCTTGGATTTTTGCACAAGCCATAAGTATTTGCATTTGGGCATTTTAAATCCTATAAATATTTTCAAATGCCCAAATAATCTTGAAGGTATTTTTAGGCTGTTGAGAATAATTTCAAAGGTGCCTCAGAATATTTTCAGGATTTTCCCAAATGAAATAGTATTTTTACTATTTCAAAACACATAACAGAAATAAATAAAAAGAGAGAAAATAGAAAGCAGAAGGACTTACCTGGCAGCCCACCTGGCGGCCCAGCACTGTGCTGGCCCGCGCCAGTCAGCTGCCTGCTCTCGCCAGAGCAGGCAGAGAGGTGACGCCGGCGAGCGCGAGCTCGCCACGGCGCCACCTGCTTGCCGCCTCGCCCGTGGATGCGCTGGACGAACCCCTCGACGCGCCCCCGAGCCTCTGGACACCCCCATTCTCCCCCATCGCCTCTCCCTCGCCTTTCCGCCACCATGGCCGACGCCGCCGCTGCCACCTCGTCGGAGTAGCCGCGCCCACCGTCGACCTCGCGCCGTCCCACCGTGTCCAACAGCTCCGCCGTCGCCCACTCCTTCGAGCAGGTCGAGCCCCGTGCGCTCGCTTGCCCCGAAGCCTCTGCTCCGACCTCGCCTCCGCCGCTCACCATCGGAGATCCCCTCCGCCGTCACCACTGCAACAGCGCACCCCCGACCTCGCCGTCCGCTCCGTCGCAACCACCGTGAGCATGGCCACCTTCCCATCCTCTCCTCTCTCCCTCTCGAGCTCTGCAGCCACTGCACGAAGCTCACCCGTACGCGCCGCCGCACGAGCTCGTCGCCGACGAGGCTCCGGCCATCTAACGGTCGCACCATCGTGGCCATTAGCTCCACCGCAACGCCAGGAACCCGTAGCACCATCGCATGTCCCTCGTGGTGCTCTCTAGCAACGGATTCAACCACGCCCGTACCCCGGCAGCCGCACGGCTCGTCGCCGGCGTCGATTCCGGCGACCCCGAGCTCCACCACCACCACCAGTCGATGCGGTTTGCTCCCAGCTGCACGTAGGTACTCTCCGCCGTCCATTTGGTCGCCGGAGGAGGGATCCCGCACTCCACCGCCGCGTCTGGACGTCGCCGGCGGCTAAACGCCGGCGAGTCAGCGTGGTTTGACCACAGGTTGACCCCCCCAGAGTCACTGACAAGTGAGATTAAAATTAATCCTAATTAGCTAATTACCTAACAGTGACACTGACACAGGGGACCCACACGTTAGGTTTGACCTGGACGACCCCATTGACCTGCTGACATCACACTGACGTCAGGCTGACGCAGTAAAGCATTACTGGAATTATTCTTATATTGGAAATTCCAGAAATTATCACAAACTTCAAAAAATCATAGAAAATAATCTATAGCTCAGAATGAAAAGATTTATATATGAAAAATGATCAGAAAAATCCATTCTATCCATCTGTACTAGTTTCATGCATGATTAAGCAAGTTAACCTACTGTTTTATACAGAACAAGATAAAGCACTAACATGGGCCATTTATGAACTTGGAATTTGAATCTTTGATTCAAAATAGTCCAAACCCATCTGGTCTTAGTTGCACTAGCCCAATACATCCATCTTGCCATGTCTCATGCATGCATCATATTGTTGCACTTGCTTGGTGTTGATTGTGCTTCGATGTGTTCATTGTGGTAGGTCCTGCCTCCGAGGATATTCACGAGTATCCAACTGAAGGGCAGTATCACACCACCACTCCGTCAGGCAAGCAACCCATTGATCATTTCGATACAAACCCATCTTCTCGCTTCTGCTCTCATTTATTGCATTAAGACAACGCGATTCAAACTGCTGTGTGTTGTGGTAGTTGAACCCATTTTCCTTTGCCTGACCTGTCATTGCCACAGTAACTAGATGAAACCCACTAGCATGTGTAGGAGTTGATTGAGCCATGTTGTGTTCCTACAATGCTATGCTTGCTACGCTTAGAGTCGTGTCAGGTCTGGCTCATCAGGGTGATGAACTAGAGTGAAAGTGTGTGTCGGTAACGAGAGTGAAGTGTTGAATACGATTTGGTAAAGGTATCGATGGGAGGCCATGTAGGAGTACATGGTGGGTTGTTTCATTGAGACCGTCCCTAAGAACTGAGATCTGTATGCGTGATTTAAGATTCAGCTACTACCACGCATGGGGCCCGAAACCAATGGACCCCCTCGGCTTCTTAATCACCCTTGTCCTATGTCCAGGAGTTGCACGTAGTTTCTGGTGTTTGTAGTAAGCTGGAGGCCGTGGACAGCGCTGACCAAGGGGTGGGCTGTGATGTGGTAGGCTCGTGGCCCGGTGTACCGAGTCGCCCGTTTGGTGTCTCGGGAACCCTGCACACATCGTTCGGGGCCGTATGTGGAAACCTCGGCCGGACTCCCTGCGGATGGAACCTGAATAGGCGATAAACCTGGACTAGAGTCTCGAGTGTTTAGGTAGGCTGTGGCCGACACCCACGTTGGGCTTTCGCTTGAAGGTTGCCGAGTACACGTCGTGTAGCGACGATAAGTGGTGAGAGCGTGTGTGATGAAGTACACCCCTGCAGGGTATAAAACTATTCGAATAGCCGCGTCCGTGGTAAAGGACTACTTGGTCGCTTATGCAGTTCATAGACAAGTAAATGGGTACTACTAAAAGCCTCAAGATAAGTGTGAGTACCGCGGATGGCCCTCTCGTGGGATGACGAGGGAGGATCCACGATGGAGTATTGAGATGGTGATTAGTGGACTCGTGTGCCAAAACTGTTTCACAAGTGGTGTCTCGTAGGATAGCTTAGCCAAGAGTCAAAGCTGGCTTGTTGCAATGACCCCACTACCTTCTTGAGAATGAACATGTATAGTAGGATCTGTTGTAAGACTTGCTGAGTACCTTTGTACTCATGTTGCTTCAATTACTGTTTTCAGACGACAACACCGCCCCTTCTGATGGGTTCTACGTAGAACTCGACGACGACGAGTGACTTGCCACCCAGGTGGTGATCTAGGCTTGTGAAGGGCCTACGTAGATAGATAGGCTTCGTCAAGCCTTCTTTCTTTCTAGCGTCAGTACCCAGACAGTTTGCTTCCGCATGTGCTTGTATGATTGTATGACTTGAGTGTCGGGTCATGTGACCCCTATCTGTATGAACAAGTTATGTAAGGCTCTCCGGAGCCCTTTAAATAAAGTACTTGAGTTGTAGAGTTTTGTTGTGATGCCATGTTGTATTTGCACATATCGAGCATATTGTGTGAATGATTGAAATGCTTGGTATGTGTGGGATCCGACAATCTAGTTGTTTATCCTTGGTAGCCTCTCTTATGGGGAAATGTAGTCTAGTGCCTCCTTGAGCCATAGTAGTCCGCTACAGCCCGGTTAACCGTAGTCCTGCTAGCCCAGCACTACTGCTCTGGACGCCTGACTGGCCGGCATGTGAATCATATCGTTCCTGTGTCTGTCCCTTCGGGGAAATGTCACGCGGTGACATCCGGAGTCCTGCCTAGCCTGCTACAGCCCGGGTTCCCGGAGTCCTGTTAGCCCAGTGCTACAGCCCGGATTCACACGCTGCTGACCGACACGTTCGATGTTGATTCATGTATGCCTGTCCCCATACGTTAGTGCCGCTTTGGGTTCACGACTAGCCATGTCGGCCCGGGTTCTCTGTCATATGGATGCTAGCGACATTGTCATATACGTGAGCCAAAAGGCGCAAACGGTCCCGGGCCATGGTAAGGCGACACCCGTGGGAGTACCGTGCGTGCGGCCGCTATGTGATATGAGGTGTTACAGGCTAGATCGGTGTGACTTGGAATCGGGGACCTGACAGCGTTGGCATCAGAGCCGGACTGCCTGTAGGTGCGATAAGCCAAACTGGTCGATGTCGAGTCTAGAAATGCTTTAGTTATATGTAGGGGAATTGATTGTGGGAGGGAACGTAAGGTGCTTCTACTCCTTTACCTCATGCCCTCTGATCTAAGTCATTCTCTTCTCATTCTACGTGGGTTAAGGACTAGGCTCTCTCCCCTCTATCAGGTTCACGTGTTACTAATCCATAGTAACTTATAGGATTGTTGGTTCCGTGCTTTGGTTCAGTTTCTACTACCTTAGTATGTTGTCGGTTGAACCAGAACCTTGACATGATGTTGTTGAGTGGTATTGCAAACTGTTGCGAATGTCTCAAATCCTTTTTCGAGCATTTACAGCCGTTATGCTGTCCGAATTCTCCTAGAAATACTAATGCCTTGCAATATTTGGTGCTTTCAGATGGCGACCCGTTCCCAGAATCAAGTGGTTCGTCTGACCCGGTGCATCGGCGTACCTGGTCACATGGCCATGCTGGTCCGAGTGATGGTTGAGACAGGCTATCGTTGGTATCCCGAGTATACCGTCGAGGAGCAGTTCCGAGACTTTAATCAAAGTCAATATCTTTGCACAGTCAGGATTTACCCATCTTATCCTGGAGCCACTGAACCCCTCCATTGCTCGTATGGACTTGGGGTTACCGTCGAGATGTCCGTGCAGGACGCAGCTTACTCAATGGTGACTATCATGCGAGCCAGAACTGCCTTGCTTCAGAACACCGACTTCCGCTATATGCCAGCAGCACTCCCTGGGGCACAGGGGTACTATCAGGCTACTTACTGTGATTCTACCCATGAGGACTCACTACTCCGCACCACCACCGAGATGCTTGAGGACAAGGACCGTGAGAATCGTGCCTTGCGGATGGAGCTCTTTAATGCTCGTGCTGATCACTGGGCCACTCTGACACGGTTTGCACCTGCCGTGCAAGCTGGGTTTATGGACATGAGGGACTTGTACCCCGTGCGATCTGGTCTGCCAGAATGTATGGAATGGCGTGATGTAGGAGGCATCACCCCTCCTCGTGGACCCCGTCTGCCACCGTTTGTTGGACCAAGGCCACACCCGAGTCCTTATGGACCGCAAGCTCCACAGGATCGACTGTTTCCAGATGATCATGTTCAGCTCCCAGGACATGGTGGTGACTTCTATGAAGATTACTACGGAGACGCCTGAGTTGGTAGTAGTTCCACTAGTATTGTAACAATTGCAATCTCCACAATCCTGCGTGTCTTGTGGGATACGACTTGGTGTGTATCACGTTCCGGAGGTGTAGAAAAATAATGTATAGGAGCTTGGAATGCCTCTGATGAGATGTACCGTCTTTCATCGTAGTTGTACCTTAGCCTGGGCTTGTACTAAACTATGTATGGCGTGTATGACCGTTGGTATATGTATGTTGCTATGTTACCATGTCATACTGATGATCATCTCTGCATTCCGTGTTATCCATTATATTCCGCTTTTCCCTACCAAGATTTAGCCATCCTCGTCTAAACCATTGCTTTGTTTCTCCTAGGATGGTTAACACCCGCAACAACCCTGCCGTCCAGGCGCAGGGTGAAGCCAATGCAGCCAGGGGGGAGAATCTGCCCCAACCGCCTTCACTGGCTGAAGTTATGCTGGAGGCAGAAAGAAACAAGCGTGAGACTAACCGCTTGTTAGAGCGAATTGAGCAGAATACTGCACGTCACCAGAGGAACGACCTGGTGTCCATCAATGACTTTATCAAGTTGTACCCACCGAAGTTCAACCATTCCGTCGAGCCCCTTGATGCGGATGATTGGCTTCGCAGCATCACCCATAAGCTACGTTCTGCCAACGTAGTCGAAGCTGATAAGGTTACCTACGCTGCCTATCACCTCGAAGGCCCTGCTAGCCTTTGGTGGGAAAACTTTGAGGCTATGCGCCCAGCTGGCCAAATCACTACTTGGGCTGAATTCAGTGAGGCTTTCCGTGAGCATCACATTCCGGAGGGTCTCATAGATCGTAAGCGGGAAGAATTCTGCAACTTCACCCAAGGCAGACTGACCGTGGATGCATACAGCCGTGAGTTTGGAAATCTAGCACGCTATGCTCCTGAAGAGGTATCCACCGACGCCAAGAAGCAGGCAAGGTTCCGCAAGGGACTTAGCCCCGAGCTTCGCCGTGATCTCCGTTTGCATGAGTGCACCTCCTTCCAGAAGTTGGTCAATAAGGCCATCAGTGCCGAGACAGGACAGACTGACTATGACGCTACACGCAAGCACTCTCGTGATTTTGGTTCCTCATCCGGCTCCGGATCCCAGAAGCGCCGGGTCTGGATTCCAAACACTGCTCTGCCACCTAGGTTCACTCCGAGGCCATCCTTCGAGGCGCCTCGCCCCAACCAGCAGCATGCACCGCCCAAGGTCTATGGTGGCCCCGCTGCTAATGCTGCTCCACGCCCCAATATTGTGACATGCTTCAAGTGTGGAGAAACGGGTCACTATTTGCGCGAGTGCCCCCGAAACAACCTCAATCAACCTGGACAGTCCGTTGGTCGTGGTAAGCCAGTAGGAAAGACTTACTACGCCAAGCCAGCCACCACAGCACGTGGCCATGCCAACTATGTTTCAGCTGAAGAAACTCATGAGGATCCCAACGTCGTCCTTGGTACGCTCCTTGTTAATTGCCATCTGGCAACTGTTCTTTTTGATACTGGAGCATCTCATTCATTTATCTCCGAGAGCTATGCTCGATTGCACAACACCACATTTAGTGACATGCCTACCTCCATGGACATTCAAACTCCTGGTTCTAGATGGCAAACCTCTAGGATAAGCCATGGAAATGAAATTCTTGTCGACAGATTGGTCTTCCTTGCGTCACTAATAGCTCTCAAGTCCTCGGACATAAACATCATCTTGGGTATGGACTGGTTGTCAGCTCATTATGCTAAGACTGATTGCTCTACTAGAACTGTTCAACTTACCCATCCGTCGGGCAAGACAGTCAATTTTTTGACCCGAGTGTCTAAGCGTCATCTTTACTCATTAAATGCCAACCCTCTTCCAGACCTCGAAGATGTGCCGGTAGTCCGTGACTTCCCGGATGTCTTCCCCGAAGAACTGCCAGGTATTCCACCTGACAGGGATGTTGAGTTCGTGATAGATCTTGTTCCAGGAACCGTCCCAATCTCTAGAAGACCCTATAAGATGGCACCCCTAGAGCTAGCCGAGCTTAAGAAACAACTCGATGAGTCCTTGAAAAAGGGTTTCATCCGTCCTAGTTCTTCTCCGTGGGTTTGCCCCGTCCTCTTCGTCAAGAAGAAGGATGGTACGGATCGGATGGTTGTAGATTACCGACCTGTCAACCTAGTCACTATCAAGAACAAGTATCCGCTTCCCAGGATCAACGACCTGTATGATTAGCTCGCTGGATCCTCAGTCTTCTCTAAAATGGATTTGAGGTTGGGCTACCATCAAATCAAAATCAAGAACGGGGACATTCCTAAAACGGCCTTTGTTACTCGTTATGGCCAATACGAGTATACTGTCATGTCCTTCGGTTTAACCAATGCTCCAGCCACCTTCTCTCGGTTAATGAACTCAATCTTCATGGAGTATTTGGATAAATTCGTCGTAGTATACCTCGATGATATACTCATCTAATCCAAGAATGAGGCAGAACATGCCGAGCATCTAAGGCTAGTACTGACGAAACTTCGAGAGCACCGCCTTTATGCTAAATTCTCTAAGTGTGAATTCTGGTTGCCAGAAGTGACCTATCTAGGCCATGTAATCTCTGGTAAGGGTATTGATGTCAATCCCGAGCGAGTTCAAGCCATCCTTGACTGGACTCCACCTGAATCGGTCAAGCAAGTTCGGAGTTTCCTTGGCTTAGCGAGCTACTGCCGCCGCTTCGTCGAGAATTTCTCCAAGGTTGCTAAACCTCTAAACGAACTCCTCAAGAAAGATAAAAAGTTCGAGTGGACTCCACAGTGCGAGTTCAGCTTTCAGGAACTGAAAAGACGCCTGACATCTGCCCCCGTACTCGTACCACCAGATTTTTCTAAAGACTTTGTTATCTATTGCGACGCCTCGCGACAAGGACTAGGTTGCATACTCATGCAAGATCGTCATGTGATTTCCTACGCTTCCCGACAGTTGCGTCCACATGAGGATAATTATCCCACACATGATCTAGAGCTTGCAGCCGTAGTCCATGCACTCAAAACATGGTGACATTACCTTCTCGGTAATCGTTGCGAGATTTTCACCGATCACCAAAGTCTGAAATACATTTTCACCCAACCGGATCTAAATCTCAGGCAAAGATGTTGGGTCGAGTTGATCACAGACTACGACTTAGGAATAACTTACACCCCGGGCAAAGCCAACGTCATGGCTGATGCGCTAAGCCGTAAATCCTATTGTAACAACTTGATGTTACAACAAAGTCAACCACTTCTCCACGAGGAATTCTGTAAGCTTAACCTTCACATTGTTCCTCGAGGTTTTCTATCCACCCTGGTGGCGAAACCTACCCTTACGGATCAGATCATCAAAGCTCAGAAGGTAGATCCGGGAATCTCCCGTATTAAGAGAAACATCAAGAAAGGAGTTGCGGATTGTTTCTCCGTTGATGACCAAGGTGTTGTGTTCTTTGGAGACCGTCTAGTGGTTCCCAAGGTACGCAACCTGAGGCGATTGATCCTTAAGGAAGCTCATGAATCTCCTCTCACCATTCATCCCGGTAGTACTAAAATGTATCAAGACCTACGCCAGAGGTTTTGGTGGACTAGGATGAAGAGAGAAATTGCTCAATACATTGCAAATTGCGACGTCTGCCGTCGTGTCAAAGCAGAGCATCAACGGCCTGCTGGCACCCTTCAGCCTCTGGCTATTCCTGAATGGAAATGGGATAAAATCGGTATGGATTTCATTACCGGGTTTCCCAGGACCAAGAGAGGGAATAATGCTATCTTCGTTGTTGTCGATCGTCTTTCCAAAGTAGCCTACTTCCTACCCGTTCGTGAGAGTATAACCGCTAGCCAGCTAGCAGACTTGTACATCTCCCGAATAGTGTCTCTTCATGGTGTTCCATTGGAAATTAATTTAAACCGTGGAAGTCTCTTCACCTCTCGATTTTGGGAAAGTTTCCAAAATGCAATGGGAACTCGTCTCTCCTTTAGCACTGCCTTTCACCCTCAATCAAGTGGTCAGGTAGAACGAGTTAATCAAATTCTGGAGGATATGCTCCGAGCTTCTGTCATCTCTTTCGGCATGGATTGGGAGAAATGCCTTCCATTCGCCGAGTTCGCTTATAACAATAGTTACCAAGCTAGCTTGGGCAAAGCCCCTTTCGAGGTTCTCTATGGACGGAAATGTCGAACGCCTCTTAACTGGTCAGAAACCGGGGAAAGACAACTCTTTGGCCCAGATATGATCCAGGAAGCAGAAGAGCAGGTTCGCATTATTCGTGAGAAATTGAAAACAACCCAATCGCGCCAAAAGAGCCATTATGATCGCAAACATAAGGCTATGACTTTTGAGGTTGACGAGAAGGCTTACCTTCGGGTGACTCCTTTAAAGGGAACCCATCGATTCGGTATCAAAGGCAAATTGGCTCCTCGTTACATTGGACCCTTTCGCATTCTTGCCAAGCGAGGAGCAGTTGCCTACCAATTGGAACTACCTCCGCATCTTTCCAAGGTTCATGACATCTTCCACGTTTCCCAACTCAGACGTTGCTTCTCGGATCCTATCCGTGGAGTGGACCACGAAACGCTTGATCTCCAAGATAATCTCACATATCGGGAGTATCCCGTTCGAATCCTTGATCAAGCCGAGCGTACCACTCGACGCCAAAACATCAAGTTTCTCAAAGTTCAATGGTCACACCATTCCGAGAAAGAAGCTACTTGGGAAAGGGAGGATCGTCTTCGACTTGAGTACCCCACCTTCTTCCCAACGGATCCTAAATCTCGGGACGAGATTCTTTTGATTGGGGGTGAGTTGTCACATCCTAGCTAGTTCATGCATTAAAGTGTTGCATCATGTCTATTTTTCACAGAAACTTGAAATGGGGATGCCAGAAACCCCCAGCACCCCCCTGAAACAACTAGGGTTTACTAAAATTCTTTTCAATGAACCTGAAATGCCCTCCATAAATGTTCACCACCTTTGGTCCTGGCTAAAACCTCTGCCAAAAATGGTTTCATATTTTTGGAGGCCATCTTGGAGTTTTGCACAAGCCATAAGTATTTGCATTTGGGCATTTTAAATCCTATAAATATTTTCAAATGCCCAAATAATCTTGAAGGTATTTTTAGGCTGTTGAGAATAATTTCAAAGGTGCCTCAGAATATTTTCAGGATTTTCCCAAATGAAATAGTATTTTTACTATTTCAAAACACAGAACAGAAATAAATAAACAGAGATAAAACAGAAAGCAGAAGGACTTACCTGGCAGCCCACCTGGCGGCCCAGCACTGTGCTGGCCCGCGCCAGTCAGCTGCCTGCTCTCGCCAGAGCAGGCAGAGAGGTGACGCCGGCGAGCGCGAGCTCGCCACGGCGCCACCTGCTTGCCGCCTCGCCCGTGGATGCGCTGGACGAACCCCTCGACGCGCCCTCGAGCCTCTGGACACCCCCATTCTCCCCCATCGCCTCTCCCTCGCCTTTCCCCCACCATGGCCGACCCCGCCGCTGCCACCTCGTCGGAGTGGCCACGCCCACCGTCGACCTCGCGCCGTCCCACCATGTCCAACAGCTCCGCCGTCGCCCACTCCTTCGAGCAGGTCGAGCCCCGTGCGCTCGCTTGCCCCGAAGCCTTTGCTCCGACCTCGCCTCCGCCGCTCACAGTCGGAGATCCCCTCCGCCGTCACCACTGCAACAGCGCGCCCCCGACCTCGCCGTCCGCTCCGTCGCAACCACCGTGAGCATGTCCACCTTCCCATCCTCTCCTCTCTCCCTCTCGAGCTCTGCAGCCACTGCACGAAGCTCACCCATACGCGCCGCCGCACGAGCTCGTCGCCGACGAGGCTCCGGCCATCTAACAGTCGCACCACCGTGGCCATTAGCTCCACCGCAACGCCAGGAACCCGTAGCACCATCGCATGTCCCTCGCCGTGCTCTCTAGCAACGGATTCAACCACGCCCGTACCCCGGCAGCCACACGGCTCGTCGCCGGCGTCGATTCCGGCGACCCCGAGCTCCACCACCACCACCAATCGATGCGGTTTGCTCCCAGCTACACGTAGGTACTCTCCGCCGTCCATTTGGTCGCCGGAGGAGGGATCCCGCACTCCACCGCCGCGTCTGGACGTCGCCGGCGGCTAAACGCCGGCGAGTCAGCGCGGTTTGACCACAGGTTGACCCCTCCAGAGTCACTGACAAGTGGGGCCCGCCTGCTAATTAATCTGAGTTAGAGATTAAAATTAATCCTAATTAGCTAATTACCTAAAAGTGACACTGACACAGGGGACCCACACATCAGGTTTTACCTGGACGACCCCGTTGACCTGCTGACGTCAGGCTGACGCAGTAAAGCATTACTGGAATTACTCTTATATTGGAAATTCCAGAAATTATCACAAACTTCAAAAAATCATAGAAAATAATCTATAGCTCAGAATGAAAAGATTTATATATGAAAAATGATCAAAAAAATCCATTCTATCCATCTGTACTGGTTTCATGCATGATTAAGCAAGTTAACCTACTGTTTTATACAGAACAAGATAAAGCACTAACATGGGCCATTTATGAACTTGGAATTTGAATCTTTGATTCAAAATAGTCCAAACCCATCTGGTCTTAGTTGCACTAGCCCAATACATCCATCTTGCCATGTCTCATGCATGCATCATATTGTTGCACTTGCTTGGTGTTGATTGTGCTTCGATGTGTTCATTGTGGTAGGTCCTGCCTCCGAGGATATTCACGAGTATCCAACTGAAGGGCAGTATCCCACCACCACTCCGTCAGGCAAGCAACCCATTGATCATTTCGATACAAACCCATCTTCTCGCTTCTGCTCTCATTTACTGCATTAAGACAACGCGATTCAAACTGCTGTGTGTTGCGGTAGTTGAACCCATTTTCCTTTGCCTGACCTGTCATTGCCACAGTAACTAGATGAAACCCACTAGCATGTGTAGGAGTTGATTGAGCCATGTTGTGTTCCTACAATGCTATGCTTGCTACGCTTAGAGTCGTGTCAGGTCTGGCTCATCAGGGTGATGAACTAGAGTGAAAGTGTGTGTCGGTAATGAGAGTGAAGTGTTGAATACGATTTGGTAAAGGTATCGATGGGAGGCCATGTAGGAGTACATGGTGGGTTGTTTCATTGAGACCGTCCCTAAGAACTGAGATCTGTATGCGTGATTTAAGATTCAGCTACTACCACGCATTGGGCCCGAAACCAATGGACCCCCTCGGCTTCTTAATCACCCTTGTCCTCTGTCCAGGAGTTGCACGTAGTTTCTGGTGTTTGAAGTAAGGCAGAGGCCGTGGACAGCGCTGACCAAGGGGTGGGCTGTGATGCGGTAGGCTCGTGGCCCGGTGTACCGAGTCGCCCGTTTGGTGTCTCGGGAACCCTGCACACATCGTTCGGGGCCGTATGTGGAAACCTCGGCCGGACTCCTTGCGGATGGAACCTGAATAGGCGATAAACCTAGACTAGAGACTCGAGTGTTTAGGTAGGCTGTGGCCGACACCCACGTTGGGCTTCCGCTTGAAGGTTGCCGAGTACACGTCGTGTAGCAACGATAAGTGGTGAGAGCGTGTGTGACGAAGTACACCCCTGCAGGGTATATAACTATTCGAATAGCCGCGTCCGCGGTAAAGGACTACTTGGTCGCTTATGCAGTTCATAGACAAGTAAATGGATACTACTAAAAGCCTCAAGATAAGTGTGAGTACCGCGGATGGCCCTCTCGTGGGATGACGAGGGAGGATCCACGGTGGAGTATTGAGATGGTGATTAGTGGACTCGTGTGCGAAAACTGTTTCACAAGTGGTGTCTCGTAGGATAGCTTAGCCAAGAGTCAAAGCTGGCTTGCTGCAATGACCCCACTACCTTCTTGAGAATGAACATGTATAGTAGGATCTGTTGTAAGACTTGCTGAGTACCTTTGTACTCATGTTGCTTCAATTACTGTTTTCAGACGACAACACCGCCCCTTCTGATGGGTTCTACGTAGAACTCGACGACGACGAGTGACTTGCCACCCAGGTGGTGTTCTAGGCTTGTGAAGGGCCTACGTAGATAGACAGGCTTCGTCAAGCCTTCTTTCTTTCTAGCGTCAGTACCCAGACAGTTTGCTTCCGCATGTGCTTGTATGATTGTATGACTTGAGTGTCGGGTCATGTGACCCCTATCTGTATGAACAAATTATGTAAGGCTCTCCGGAGCCCTTTAAATAAAGTACTTGAGTTGTAGAGTTTTGTTGTGATGCCATGTTGTATTTGAACATATCGAGCATATTGTGTGAATGATTGAAATGCTTGGTATGTGTGGGATCCGATAATCTAGTTGTTTATCCTTGGCAGCCTCTCTTATGGGGAAATGTAGTCTAGTGCCTCCTTGAGCCATAGTAGTCCGCTACAGCCCGGTTCACCGGAGTCCTGCTAGCCCAGCACTACTGCTCTGGACGCCTGACTGGCCGGCATGTGAATCATATCGTTCATGTGTCTGTCCCTTCGGGGAAATGTCACGCGGTGACATCCGGAGTCCTGCCTAGCCTGCTACAGCCCGGGTTCCCGGAGTCCTGTTAGCCCAGTGCTACAGCCCGGATTCACACGCTGCTGACCGACACGTTCGATGTTGATTCACGTATGCCTGTCCCCATACGTTTGTGCCGCTTTGGGTTCACGACTAGCCATGTCGGCCCGGGTTCTCTGTCATATGGATGCTAGCGACATTGTCATATACGTGAGCCAAAAGGCGCAAACGGTCCCGGGCCATGGTAAGGCGACACCCGTGGGAGTACCGTGCGTGCGGCCGCAATGTGATATGAGGTGTTACAGGCTAGATCGGTGTGACTTGGAATCGGGGACCTGACAGCGTTGGCATCAGAGCCGGACTGCCTGTAGGGGCGATAAGCCAAACTGGTCGATGTCGAGTCTAGAAATGCTTTAGTTATATGTAGGGGAATTGACTGTGGGAGGGAACGTAAGGTGCTTCTACTCCTTTACCTCATGCCCTCTGATCTAAGTCATTCTCTTCTCATTCTACGTGGGTTAAGGACTAGGCTCTCTCCCCTCTATCAGGTTCACGTGTTACTAATCCATAGTAACTTATAGGATTGTTGGTTCCGTGCTTTGGTTCAGTTTCTACTACCTTAGTATGTTGTCGGTTGAACCAGAACCTTGACATGATGTTGTTGAGTGGTATTGCAAACTGTTGCGAATGTCTCAAATCCTTTTTCGAGCATTTACAGCCGTTATGCTGTCCGAATTCTCCTAGAAATACTAATGCCTTGCAATATTTCGTGCTTTCAGATGGCCACCCGTTCCCAGAATCAAGTGGTTCGTCTGACCCGGTGCATCGGCGTACCTGGTCACACGGCCATGCTGGTCCGAGTGATGGTTGAGACAGGCTATCGTTGGTATCCCGAGTATACCGTCGAGGAGCAGTTCCGAGACTTTAATCAAAGTCAATATCTTTGCACAGTCAGGATTTACCCATCCTATCCTAGAGCCACTGAACTCCTCCATTGCTCGTATGGACTTGGGGTTACCGTCGAGATGTCCGTGCAGAACGCAGCTTACTCAATGGTGACTATCATGCGAGCCAGAACTGCCTTGCTTCAGAACACCGACTTCCGCTATATGCCAGCAGCACTCCCTGGGGCACAGGGGTACTGTCGTGGAATTGTCACGGCAGATGTCCTTGAGCTAGGACTTAGTCGTGGAGCCATCGCAACTAGGAAGCTTGAAGGGGTTATGCGGGACAAGAAACACGAGGGTTTATATTGGTTCGGCCCCTTACGGTGAAGGTAAAAGCCTACGTCCAGTTCGAGGTGTTATTGATTAGGGTTACGATCGCCAGGGAGCTTAAACAGCTATGCCTGGCTCTCGATGAAAATTGTTATCGCCCTAAACCGCTGCCGGGTCGTCCCTTTATATAGGGAGGCCGACGCCCAGCGGCCCTTAGAGTCCCGGCCGGCTCATAAGAGTGTCCGGCTCGGACTCTAAACAATACTTGTCTTACACTACAAGTCTACTATAACAATAAAGATTGTACTACGGGCTTTAAGCCATCGCCGGGTCTCAGCCCATCTCTGGCCCATTATCTTGAAACTCAGCTCCGGGCTTCTGGCAATGACCCTTAGTGTAACCCGGCCCTCCTGGCGGGTGACTCCCAGGTCTATATCCTCCACATTAGGCCCCAGATTGACTTGAGCCGGCTCGTGTCATTCTTCAACTCTGCCGACAGAAAAAATCTCCGGCTTACCGTTCGCGGGAAGGCCATAACCCGGTGTGACGTCATTCTCCGGACTCCGGATAATCCGCCGTGACGTCATCCTCCATTAAGTCCGTTTTTTACTCCGCCAGATCCGCAACGGATCTCTGCTGTTACTGTCTTTCCGAAAATCGAGGCGCCGTGAGGGGGAGATAACCACGCCGTGGTCTCCTTGAATATCGCGCCCACTTATGACTTGCCTTATAAATAGGTCGGCCCGGCACTCTCTTCTCACACTCTCCTTCTTCTTCCTCGCGCTGTCGTTCCTCTGCCCGAGCTTCTGCCGCCGCCGCCGCCGTCGTCGCGCCCCTGATCTTCATCGACCCGGCCGCTGCATCACCCTGACCCGGCAGATAACGGCGGCGACCTCCGCTCTTCCTCAACTCCGGTGAGTCTTCCCTGCCTTGCTAGAACCAATCTGTGGTAGGGTTCATCTTGTGTTCTTCGCGTTCTTCACCATTGCCACAAGTTTCAGTAACCCCTGTAGTCACTGCCCCCGTTGATCTTAACTCTTCGTAGAACCTTTGCGGTAACTGTTCGAGATCCATTCCATCTGCAAAAAATCCTCTTTTTACTGCTTAAAGACCAGGTTCCACCTTAAGAACTTCTCCTGTTTCTGTTTCTTTAGGTCTAGAAAATTTTCATCTTGCCCGACCATTTTGATCCGAAAAAGTTACTGTAATATATGAAATTTGTTTTACCACACTTAGTAAAAACTGCAGCCCTTGAATCTTGGCGGCTTATGTTTCCGACTTAAAGAAAACACGCGCCATAGAACTTTCCGGTTTAAAGAGAACCATGCTCTGTAGTATCTTCCGACTTAACCGCAGTAAGCCGTAGATGACCAACTCATCCTGAACGCCCCGACGGCTTAGATAACCCACCGTATCAATACATACCATTAGTCCCCTTCATAAGCCGTCATTGTAGTTTGAATGATAAACTCCGGCTTATAATTAACCCGGACACCTTCTTCTTTATCATAGATCACCAACCGTCACCATGCCTCCCAAAGCTCCCATCACTTGCAACTGGATGAGATCCAACGTCACTGATGAGACCCTGGCCAACTTCGTTAAGTCCGGATATTTGCCCAGGAAGGAAGTGATGTCGTGCCCCTGATCCGTCCGAAGAAAGACCACAGCCGAGGGAGGGGGAGGTAGTGATCTTTGCGGACCATATGAGCCGGGGCTTTGCACCGCCCGACTCAAAATTCTTCCGGGATGTGCTCAACTTCTTTGACCTTTGACCTCAGGATATAGGACCCAATTCCATATCCAACATCTGCAACTTCCAAGTCTTTTGTGAAGTATATCTTGGAGAAGAGCCGAGTCTACTGCACTTCAGAGAGCTGTTTTATTTGAACCGTCAAAATGAGTGTGCCAACGGGCCAAGTCTAGAGTTAGGCGGCATCTCCATCCAGCGACGTAGGGACTGTCTGTTCCCTTACGCAGAGCCGCCGAGCCACCCTAAGGACTGGAATATGACTTGGTTCTACTGCCAAGATACATCCCCGGCTGACGAGAATCCACTGCCCGGCTTTCGCCCAACACGCCTGGAGCCGACTCACCCGTTATCCGACAAACTTACTGCCGCGGAACGCCAACCTTTGCTTCCAACGATCAACAAGATCAAGGCCCTGCTAGGCAATGGTCTGAACGGAATTGATCTGGTCCGGGTCTGGATCTCATGGCGGGTGATCCCATTGAGCCGCCGCCCCGGCTTAATGTGTGAGTACACCGGGCGAAAGGATGACCCGCAGAGACACAGTCGCAATGATCTTCCAGAAGACGTTGCGGAAGAAGAGACCAAGGCTCTGTTAAACGAGAGCCTGGCAGATTGTGGAAGAACCGGGCTAGCCCCGTTCTGCAAGACCAATCCAGCCCCAGCGGTAAGCCGCTGACTTTAACCTTTCCATTTTTTACCTGTCATCTTACTAAGAACTCATTACTGTATTTTTCAGGCTGATGATAAATTCTGGCGGGTCAAGTATGACCATGAGGCGGCCAAGAAGGCCAGGAAGGCGAAGAAAGCCGCCAAGAGAGCAGCCCCTCGCAAAAAGGGAAACAGGCCCACTGCTTCGGAGCTGCTGCAATTAAGCGATAGCTCCGAGTCAGAGGTAACCCTTAAACCTTTAAACTCTTGCCGTATTTACTGGTTGCTGCTGTCCACTTTATCATTATTTTGCTTATTGACAGGATGACACCGGCGCCAGTAACCCGGTGATTGAAGAGGTAACATTACTCCCCTCCGACTCGGAGCCTTTGCCACAGCTGAAAATCCGAAGGGTAACCCGGAAAGTAAGATTTTCTCATCCGTTAGCTCATCAAGACCCTCAATTTCTTTTGAAGCAGCAGGTTCACGAAAGCCGGCGTCTCACCCGGGCCCGCAAGGACACCGACCTCTCCGCCGGGTTACCCGACGCGACAAAGAAACGTCGCACCGAGGTCTTTTCTCACTTGTACCCTTTTCATCCATTGGCGGGTGTTATCCGTCAACCACTTAATTCTTCTGACTCCAATTACCAGGAGACCTCCCCCACTTCGGGTGACTCCCTGCAATCAAGTCTGCCGGCCTTCAAGACTGCACCCGGGTAATAACAATCACCTTACATTATCTGCCTGTATTTACTCTTTGCATGCCTAACACTTCTGTCTTTTCAGTGCCCAGGAAAAGCTCACCAAAAGAACAAAGAAGACCAGGTCAGCCGGAGTGCCGGACTTGCCTGAGCCGGAGACGACGGCTCAAGATCCGCCAGCCGCCTCCGAGGCCACCATTCCCATGGATACGGCGCCTGAAGCCCCTGCCCCGACCACCAAGACAATGACTGAAGCGTCAGCTAATCCGGAGGCGTCCGGCTCAGCCCGACCAGCTAACGACCCGGACGTGGTAATTACCCGGACGGAGTATGTTGAGCCGGGGAGGCCGACCGCACTGGCCAAATGCTCCGCGAAGGGGGAGTTGCTGCAACCCCATCGGGTGAATCTGGATCTCTCCAGCTACACCGATTTAAGCATTGGAGAGCTTGTCTCAGGCTACATCAGCCAAGTTCACAAGAGCCGAGACGCCGAGATCGCCATGGTCAACCAGATCCAACAGAAATCTGAGGTAACCTTCTGCTGTTTTCTTATTTCTGCGTAGTGATCCTTGTCATCCTAGCCCCCAAGTCTAGCACTTATACTTGAATATGTTGTAGACTTAGATTCCGGCTTACTGGACTGAGCCGGCCGGACATAGATAGATACGTTCAATATGCATTAGCCCCCAAGTGCCAAGTGTCTTTGCTTGGAAAGCGCTTGGGACTTTATAGAATGACTGTCAATAACCTGGAAACATATGCAGGCTGTTGGCAAGAAATTAGAGTCGGACCTGGCGGGTCTCAAGAGCCGGTTAAAGACTCAAGAGATGGAGACCCGGAAGGCGAATGCCAAGTTTGTCTCCAGCATCGCCGCTCAGGAGAAATTGAAGACTGAATTCGACGCTGAGCGGAAAGCCTGGGCTAAGGAGAAAGCCGTACTGATGACCCGGGCGGAACAGGCGGAGAAGGCACTCTCTGAAAAAACTGCCGAACTCTCCAGCCTAAAGCGCCAAGTGTCCCAAATGGCAGCTGCCATCTTCGGTAAGTCGCCTCACCGGCCTTCATTCATGTTAGAATGTTTACATCTCCTGATTCATCCTTGTCACCGAGTCATCTGATGTTTGTTAAACAGGTTCCAGAAGCGCCAACTTGAACCAGAGCGTGGTCACCAAGCTAAAGGCCGTGTACACCCTGGTGGAACAACTCTACACCGGGTCACAGCGCGCTTTAGCTGTGGTGGCCCTATCCAACGAGGTGCCAACCCATCTGGCCGAAGTCCTGCGCCGGCTTGCTGTTCTGCCACAGCGGATCCAGGAGCTACGTCGAGCCTCCGCAAGATCTGGAGCAATTGCCGCGCTGAGCCGGGCCAAAGCATTCCTGCCGGAGCTAGACCCGGCAGACATCGCAATGGGTTACCCGAGCTTGAAGGAAGACGGCTCCACCTTCGACCAGAAGGACTTCGCGGCGTGTGTTAAGGCTGTACGCCCGGTGGCCACCATCATCGGGAATGACACTGACTTAACCAAGTATCAGCCGGGGTACAACGCGGAGAATCAGAGGATTCCAACCCCTCACTATGAAGCTCTTAGTCTGATTCCTCCGGCTCGTCAGCACACCTTCGCCCCCGAGATTGACCCGGCCGGGTTAATTGACGAAGAAGCCCAGTTCGAAGCTCTCAGCGGCATCGACTAGAAGTTGTCAACCTTCGAGGTCTTGGGATCAACCGGAGCAGAAGACGAGCCGGGGACTTCAACCCAGCAGGCATCGTAAAGCGGCTGGCGGTTCACCGAACAACGCTCCAACCTTGAGACTTGAAGAATTTTGTAATAGACTAGGTGCAACATTTTATCTTTGCCGTGCCATCGTGCACGTAATGAATGCTAGAAACTCTTGAAATTATCCTTTGTGTTCCTCCGGGTCGTAATTATCCCTTTGTCCTTCTCAACCTTAAAAAGTACTTTTAAGTATCTGCATAGAAAGGCAAATCACAAGCCGCAAGGCGGCTTACCGCCCTGAGAATCAGGTGTTTGAGATGGATAACCCGGAATACAAACCAAAAAGACTGGTCCTTAACTATATTCTGAACACAGTCGTGATAACACACTCAACAGCCTGTAAGCATACTTCCGGGTTAAATAACCCGGGTAGCACGGTTGGTATCTTAACTCGAATTTACTTGTCTTGATGACATCCATGATGCTCAACTAACAAGATAAACCAAAATTAAGCCGGCAAGTGAAACCCGGCCATGCACACGTTGTCATAATCAGAGTAGACTTTGCGATAAATCAGAACTTAGGGGCTTCCAGTTCGAATACGACCAGAGACCCGGCCCGAAAGGGGTTTAAGCCAAGATTCGGATACGATCATATAGCCCCCAATGGGTGTGGCGATGCCAATCAAGAGGGTACCGACAGCTATGTTCTCTTGGGTTCGAATACGACCCATGTTTGAACAGGAAGCCCCCAAGTGATTCTGAAAATTGTTTAACGACGCTGATTCGAATACGATCCACGTCGGTTCTCAGAGGGGTTACACTATGATTCAAATATGACCAAAGGCAATCTCCCAATGAGCTCGGCACTTTGCCAATCAAATGGGTATCGACAGCTATGTACTCTTTGGTTCGAATACGACCCATGTTTGAACAGGAAGCCCCCAAGTGATCTTACTGCTTACGGCTAGACTCGAATGCGATCATAAGCCGGATCCTCCTTTCAAATTAGTATGACACGTATATTTGGAGGAGAAAAAAGGACAGAGGTCCTGCTTTATTGCTTATCATAATATATACATGGCGGAGATAAATATATACACCACAAGAGCCGGTAGCTCAAGTGTAGTAAGCCCGAAGCTGAGCTATGTTCCACGGCCGACGGGTCTCCTCCTCAGATTTACGCGAGTCTTTATGCTCCCGGATATCAATGAGGTAATATGACCCGTTGTGCAAGTTCTTAGTGACCACAAAAGGCCCTTCCCAAGGTGGGGATAACTTGTGTGCATCTGTTTGATCCTGGATGAGCCGGAGCACCAGGTCGCCTTCCTGAAAGACCCGTGACTTGACCCGGCGGCTATGATAACGGCGCAGGTCTTGTTGGTAAATTGCTGAACGGGCGGCTGCCACATCACGCTGTTCGTCCAACAAGTCCAGAGCATCTTGGCACGCCTGTTCATTATCCGTTTCAACATAAGCCGCCACACGAGGTGAATCATGACGGATGTCGCTGGGGAGAACCGCTTCTGCTCCATAAACCATGAACAAAGGCGTGAAGCCTGTAGACCTGTTAGGAGTAGTGTTGATGCTCCATAAGACGGAGGGCAATTCCTCCACCCAACAACCCGGCGTCCGTTGCAAAGGGACCAAAAGCCGGGGTTCGATGCCCTTCAGAATCTCCTGGTTAGCTCTCTCAGCTTGACCATTAGACTGGGGATGAGCTACTGAAGAAACATCAAGCCGGATATGCTCTCGTTGACAAAACTCCTCCATAGCGCCTTTGGACAGATTAGTGCCATTGTCTGTTATGATGCTGTGCGGAAAGCCGAAGCGGAAGATCACTTTTTTCATAAATTGAACCGCCGTGGCTGCATCACACTTGCTAACTGGCTCTGCTTCCACCCATTTTGTGAATTTGTCCACTGCCACCAAGAGGTGGGTCTTCTTATCCTTGGACCGTTTGAAAGGCCCAACCATATCAAGCCCCCAGACCGCAAAGGGCCAGGCGATTGGAATCATCCTCAACTCCTGAGCCGGCACATGAGCCCGTCGGGAGAACCTTTGAAAGCCATCACATTTACTGACCAAGTCCTCTGCATCAGCGTGAGCCGTCAGCCAGTAAAAACCATGACGGAAAGCCTTGGCCACAAGAGATTTTGAACCGGCATGATGGCCACAATCCCCTTCATGGATCTCGCGCAAGATCTCTTGACCTTCCTCAGGGGAGATACAACGCTGAAATGCCCCTGAAACACTGCGATGATACAACTCGCCATCGATAACAATCATTGACTTAGCCCGCCGAGTTATTTGCCTGGCCAGAACTTCCTCTTCAGGCAATTCTCCCCGGGTTATATAAGCCAGATATGGCATTGTCCAGTCTGGTATGACATGAAGAGCTGCCACCAGTTGCGCCTCCGGGTCAGGGACGGCCAAATCTTCTTCTGTAGGCAACTTGACCGAAGGATTATACCGGACATCCAGGAAAGTGTTAGGCGGCAGCGGCTTTCGCTGAGAGCCTAGCCGGCTTAACGCATCCGCCGCCTCGTTCCTCCGGCGATCAATATGCTCCACTTGGTACCCCTGGAAGTGCCCAGCAATGGCATCAACCTCGCGGCGATAAGCCGCCATTAGAGGATCCTTAGAATCCCAGGTGCCTGATACTTGTTGAGCCACCAAGTCTGAGTCACCAAAACACCTCACCCGGCTTAAGCTCATCTCCTTAGCCACCCGAAGACCGTGGAGCAAAGCCTCGTATTCAGCCGCATTGTTAGTGCAAGGAAACATCAACCGTAGCACATAATGGAATTTGTCACCTTTAGGGGAAGCCAAGACAACACCAGCTCCCGAGCCCTCCAGCTGCCTGGACCCATCAAAGTGAATAGTCCAATAAGTGTTATCCGGCTTTTGCTCAGGTACTTGTGACTCTGTCCAATCATTGATGAAATCTACCAAGGCCTGAGACTTAACAGCAGTGCGTGGCACATATTTAAGGTCATGAGGTCCAAGTTCTATAGCCCACTTAGCAATTCTCCCTGTAGCCTCTCTGTTCTGGATAATATCACCGAGAGGGGCGGAACTGACCACAGTGATGGGATGACCCTGAAAATAATGCTTAAGCTTCCGGCTCGGCATAAACACCCCATATACGAGCTTCTGCCAATGCGGATACCGCTGCTTGGACTCAATGAGCACCTCACTGACATAATAAACCGGCCGCTGAACCGGATGCTCCTTACCCGCCTCCTTGCGCTCCACCACAATAGCCACGCTGACGGCTCGTGCGTTTGCCGCCACATACAGTAGCAAGGGCTCCTTATCAACCGGAGCAGCAAGGACGGGGGGCTCCGCCAGTTGCTTTTTCAAATCCTCAAAAGCGGTATTAGCTGCATCATTCCAGACAAAGTTGTCAGTTTTCTTCATCAACTGATATAAGGGCATAGCCTTCTCACCCAAGCGGCTTATGAACCGGCTTAAAGCAGCGATGCGACCTGCCACACGCTGAACATCGTTTATACATGCCGGCTTAGCTAGAGAAGTGATAGCTTTGATCTTCTCCGGGTTAGCTTCAATTCCTCTGTCAGAAACCAAGAAGCCCAATAGCTTGCCCGCAGGAACACCAAAAACACATTTGGCCGGGTTAAGCATCATCTTGTAGACCCGGAGATTATCGAAGGTTTCCCTTAAGTCATCTATCAGGGTTTCCTCCTTGATGGACTTAACCACAATATCGTCCACGTAAGCGTGAGCATTGCGCCTGATCTGTTTATGGAGGCAATTCTGTACACAACGCTGGTAAGTCGCCTGCGCACACTTGAGCCCAAAGGGCATAGAGACATAGCAGAAGGCTCCAAAGGGAGTGATGAACGCCGTCTTCTCCTGGTCCTTAACTGCCATCTTAATCTGATGATACCCGGAATAGGCATCCAAGAAACTTAAGCGTGCACAACCTGCCGTAGCATCAATGATCTGATCAATACGGGGGAGAGCAAAAGGATCAGCCGGACACGCCTTGTTCAAGTCCGTGTAGTCCACACACATCCGCCAGGTGCCGTTCTTCTTAAGTACAAGCACCGGGTTAGCCAACCACTCTGGGTGAAAAACCTCAACAATGAACCCGGCCGCCAAAAGCCGGGCCACTTCTTCCCCAATAGCCTTCCGCCTCTCTTCGTTAAACCGTCGAAGGAACTGTCTGACCGGCTTAAATTTTGGATCAACATTGAGAGTGTGCTCAGCGAGTTCTCTAGGTACACCTGGCATGTCGGAAGGTTTCCATGCGAAGATGTCCCTATTCTCACGGATGAACTCGATGAGCGCGCCTTCCTATTTCGGGTCCAGATTTGCACTGATGCTGAACTGCTGAGACGAGTCACCTGGAACAAAATCAACAAGTTTAGTCTCATCAGCTGATTTGAACTTCATTGCTGGTTCATTCTCCGTGGTTGGCTTTTTCAGAGAGGTCATATCTGTTGGGTCGACATTGTCTTTATAAAATTTCAACTCTTCTGTGGCACAAACAGACTCTGCATAAGCCGCTTCACCTTCCTCACACTCCAGAGCCATTTTCCGGCTGCCGTGAACCGTAATGGTCCCGTTGTGACCCGGCATCTTGAGTTGTAAGTACACATAACACGGCCGTGCCATGAACTTGGCGTAAGCCGGCCGTCCAAATATGGCGTGGTAAGGACTTCTTATCTTGACCACCTCAAAGGTCAACTTCTCCACCCTGTAGTTGTTCTCATCACCGAAGGCCACTTCCAGTTCGATCTTGCCGACTGGATAAGCCGATTTACCGGGTACTACACCATGGAAGATAGTATTTGACTGGCTGAGGTTCTTATCAACTAGTCCCATACGACGGAAAGTCTCATAATAGAGGATGTTGATGCTGCTGCCTCCATCCATGAGTACCTTTGTGAACTTATAGCCTCCCACTTGAGGAGCCACCACTAAGGCCAGGTGGCCCGGGTTATCCACCCGGGGAGGGTGATCCTCCCTACTCCACACTATGGGCTGCTCCGACCACCGTAAGTAGCGTGGAACCGCTGGCTCAACAGCATTAACAGCCCTCTTGTGAAGCTTCTCGTCTCGTTTGCACAAACTAGTGGTGAACACGTGATACTGTCCACCGCTAAGCTGCTTTGGGTTGGTCTGATAGCCCCCCTGTTGCTGTTGATGACCCTGACCAGACTGTTGATTAAAGCCCCCTTGACCGTTCCGAGGACCGGAATTTGACCCGCCGCCGGAGCCTGAGCCGCCACCCGGACCATTGTAGTTTTTAAAGGCCTTCATGATAGCACAATCCTTCCACAGATGAGTCGTTGGCTTCTCTCTAGAACCGTGTCTCGGACAAGGTTCATTCAACAGCTGTTCCAGAGAAGGCCCTGACCCGCCGCCTCGGGGAGGGGGCCTCCCCTTGCATCGCTGGTTATTACCTTGAGAGTTGGTGTTGGCTACAAACTCTAGGCTGCCATCGGCCTTGCGCTTGCCTCCTCCTTGATTCCCCGTGTTAAACTGAGGACTCTTGCCATTGCCGTTCTTCTTTCCCTTCCCTGTCCTTTCATCATCTGAAGGGGGATCCTTGGTACCATCAGAATCGGCGTACTTGACAAGAGCCGCCATCAGTGTACCCAGATCAGTACAGTCACGCTTAAGCCGCCCGAGTTTCATCCTTAGGGGCACAAAGCGACAGTTTTGTTCCAACATTAAGACTGCAGAGCCGGCATCCATCTTATCCGATGAATGTATGATCTCCTTGACCCGGCGAACCCAATGGGTCGTGGATTCACCCTCCTGCTGCTTACAGTTAGTCAGATCCATGATTGACATAGATTGCCTGCAGGTATCTTTGAAGTTTTGAATGAACCGGGCTTTCAGCTCAGCCCAAGACCCAATGGAGTTCGGCGGTAACCCTTTCAACCACGTGCGGGCAGTTCCATCTAACATCATGGTGAAATATTTGGCCACGGCCGCCTCACTGACTTCCAGTAATTCCATAGCCATCTCATAACTCTCAATCCAGGCTGCAGGCTGTAAGTCTGCTGTATAGTTAGGCACCTTCCTAGGTCCTTTGAAGTCCTTGGGTAGACGTTCATTACGGATAGCTGGCACCAAACAAGGGACACCCCCGGTTCTGGTAGGGATACCTGCATCAACGGACGTCGTCGGATAAGCCTGGGGGGTCTGGTAAGCCGTCAATTGAGGCGCCTGCTCTGCCTCCTGGCGTGCTTGGTCTGCTACGTAGAAGGCTCCATTATGAGCCGGGCCATGACCAGGGGGCGGGTCATGGCGTCGGACATTACTTGAGCCGGTCGCCGAGACCATGTGCCGGCTGTAACTCGGGCTCCGCCCTGGATGAGGGGTTGAATGGATCCTATCCCGGCTGTAGGAGTACGCCTCTTGCTGCGCCAGCGCTGTCTGGAGGAGTTCTCTGACCCGGCGGGTCTCAATGGCCGTCGGAGAGTCGCCATCAACGGGCAGAGCCGCCAGCCGTGCTGCTGCGGCGACCATGTTCTCCAGCGGGTTATTATAATGGCCCGGGGGTATTGGCACATACTGAGGCGGGGCGGGGGGGCCCTGGGGAGGCCCCATCACTCGTGGTTGAACAAGGGGTCCAGACCCGGGTGCTATGACCCCTGGCGTGTGACTGGACCCTGCACCTGGCTTGTTGAAGAGGTTGCGCGGATCGTAGACCGGCGGGAGTCGAGATTGAGCCTTTTGATTCCTCCTTCTCATGACCTCATTGGCCGCGTTCTGATCCATCGTGAGTTGGAAGGACTGCGCCTGAATCAGCTGAGTCTGGGCATCGAGAGCCGCCCGCTCCGCAGCCAGCCTGATTCCTTCTACTGCAAGACCCTCTTTAGCTTTTATCAAATCCAGTTTCAACTGTGCCACCTCCGCATCATGCTGGGCTTGATCCGCTGGGTCAACCGTGGCGGTTAACAGGGCCGTCATCTTGTCCATGAGATCCATCAGCACCTGAGCCGGAGAAGGCACCGGGTTTCCCGATCCAGCAGCGGGGTTCTAAACAGGCTGTGCACCAGCCATAAAAAGTCCAACCTGACTTGGCGGCTCAAAAAGGTCCAGAATATTGTTGCCATCGGAATAATTCATGAGCCTGCCATCTTGAAGTTGGTACAACGAGTTTGACTCATCAGCGGCCGACTCGCCGTCAGAGCCGGCGGCCGCCTCATCCCCAGACCCAGATGGATCAGAGGGCCCTCCGTGGATGCATCCCACAAAAGCGCGCTTTATGGCAGGCCGGGCCCGGGCGGGTCGTGCGCGCTGAGCCGTTTCGATGAGATCGGCGCGGGAATCCGGCTCGGGGCCCGGCTCACCAATCTTGCCGATGAAGACATGAATTCCACCGAAGGGGACCCGGTACCCGTACTCCACTGAGCCGGCGTCGGGGCCCCAGTCCGCGTCGTCGACGTAGAGCTTGCCGCGACGACTCTTGGTCATCCGGCCCACAGCGTATCCCTTGAGCCCTTCGAAGCTGCCCTTCAAGAACTCAAATCCACCGTGCGCCAGCCCCACGGTGGGCGCCAACTGTCGTGGAATTGTCACGGCAGATGTCCTTGAGCTAGGACTTAGTCGCGGAGCCATCGCAACTAGGAAGCTTGAAGGGGTTATGCGGGACAAGAAACACGAGGGTTTATACTGGTTCGGCCCCTTACGGTGAAGGTAAAAGCCTACGTCCAGTTCGAGGTGTTATTGATTAGGGTTACGATCGCCAGGGAGCTTAAACAGCTATGCCCGGCTCTCGATGAAAATTGTTATCGCCCTAAACCGCTGCCGGGTCATCCCTTTATATAGGGAGGCCGACGCCCAGCGGCCCTTAGAGTCCCGGCCAGCTCATAAGAGTGTCCGGCTCGGACTCTAAACAATACTTGTCTTACACTACAAGTCTACTATAACAATAAAGATTGTACTACGGGCTTTAAGCCATCGCCGGGTCTCAGCACATCTCTGGCCCATTATCTTGAAACTCAGCTCCAGGCTTCTGGCAATGACCCTTAGTGTAACCCGGCCCTCCTGGCGGGTGACTCCCAGGTCTATATCCTCCACAGGTACTATCAGGCTACTTACTGTGATTCTACCCATGAGGACTCACTACTCCGCACCACCACCGAGATGCTTGAGGACAAGGACCGTGAGAATCGTGCCTTGCGGATGGAGCTCTTTAATGCTCGTGCTGATCACTGGGCCACTCTGACACGGTTTGCACCTGCCGTGCAAGCTGGGTTTATGGACATGAGGGACTTGTACCCCGTGCGATCTGGTCTGCCAGAATGTATGGAATGGCGTGATGTAGGAGGCATCACCCCTCCTCGTGGACCCCGTCTGCCACCGTTTGTTGGACCAAGGCCACACCCGAGTCCTTATGGACCGCAAGCTCCACAGGACCGACTGTTTCCAGATGATCATGTTCAGCTCCCAGGACATGGTGGTGACTTCTATGAAGATTACTACGGAGACGCCTGAGTTGGTAGTAGTTCCACTAGTATTGTAACAATTGCAATCTCCACAATCCTGCGTGTCTTGTGGGATACGACTTGGTGTGTATCACGTTCCGGAGGTGTAGAAAAATAATGTATAGGAGCTTGGAATGCCTCTGATGAGATGTACCGTCTTTCATCGTAGTTGTACCTTAGCCTGGGCTTGTACTAAACTATGTATGGCGTGTATGACCGTTGGTATATGTATGTTGCTATGTTACCATGTCATACTGATGATCATCTCTGCATTCCGTGTTATCCATTATATTCCGCTTTTCCCTACCAAGATTTAGCCATCCTCGTCTAAACCATTGCTTTGTTTCTCCTAGGATGGTTAACACCCGCAACAACCCTGTCGTCCAGGCGCAGGGTGAAGCCAATGCAGCCGGGGGGGAGAATCTGCCCCAACCACCTTCACTGGCTGAAGTTATGCTGGAGGCAGAAAGAAACAAGCGTGAGACTAACCGCTTGTTAGAGTGAATTGAGCAGAATACTGCACGTCACCAGAGGAACGACCTGGTGTCCATCAATGACTTTATCAAGTTGTACCCACCGAAGTTCAACCATTCCGTCGAGCCCCTTGATGCGGATGATTGGCTTCGCAGCATCACCCATAAGCTACGTTCTGCCAACGTAGTCGAAGCTGATAAGGTTACCTACGCTGCCTATCACCTCGAAGGCCCTGCTAGCCTTTGGTGGGAAAACTTTGAGGCTATGCGCCCAGCTGGCCAAATCACTACTTGGGCTGAATTCAGTGAGGCTTTCCGTGAGCATCACATTCCGGAGGGTCTCATAGATCGTAAGCGGGAAGAATTCTGCAACTTCACCCAAGGCAGACTGACCGTGGATGCATACAGCCGTGAGTTTGGAAATCTAGCACGCTATGCTCCTGAAGAGGTATCCACCGACGCCAAGAAGCAGGCAAGGTTCCGCAAGGGACTTAGCCCCGAGCTTCGCCGTGATCTCCGTTTGCATGAGTGCGACTCCTTCCAGAAGTTGGTCAATAAGGCCATCAGTGCCGAGACAGGACAGACTGACTATGACGCTACACGCAAGCACTCTCGTGATTTTGGTTCCTCATCCGGCTCCGGATCCCAGAAGCGCCGGGTCTGGATTCCAAACACTGCTCTGCCACCTAGGTTCACTCCGAGGCCATCCTTCAAGGCGCCTCGCCCCAACCAGCAGCATGCACCGCCCAAGGTCTATGGTGGCCCCGCTGCTAATGCTGCTCCACGCCCCAATATTGTGACATGCTTCAAGTGTGGAGAAACGGGTCACTATTTGCGCGAGTGCCCCCGAAACAACCTCAATCAACCTGGACAGTCCGTTGGTCGTGGTAAGCCAGTAGGAAAGACTTACTACGCCAAGACAGCCACCACAGCACGTGGCCATGTCAACTATGTTTCAGCTGAAGAAACTCATGAGGATCCCAACGTCGTCCTTGGTACGCTCCTTGTTAATTGCCATCCGGCAACTGTTCTTTTCGATACTGGAGCATCTCATTCATTTATCTCCGAGAGCTATGCTCGATTGCACAACACCACATTTAGTGACATGCCTACCTCCATGGACATTCAAACTCCTGGTTCTAGATGGCAAACCTCTAGGATAAGCCATGGAAATGAAATTCTTGTCGACAGATTGGTCTTCCTTGCGTCACTAATAGCTCTCAAGTCCCCGGACATAAACATCATCTTGGGTATGGACTGGATGTCAGCTCATTATGCTAAGATTGATTGCTCTACTAGAACTGTTCAACTTACCCATCCGTCGGGCAAGACAGTCAATGTTTTGACCCGAGTGTCTAAGCGTCAGCTTTACTCATTAAATGCCAACCCTCTTCCAGACCTCGAAGATGTGCCGGTAGTCCGTGACTTCCCGGATGTCTTCCCCGAAGAACTGCCAGGTATTCCACCTGACAGGGATGTTGAGTTCGTGATAGATCTTGTTCCAGGAACCGCCCCAATCTCTAGAAGACCCTATAAGATGGCACCCCTAGAGCTAGACGAGCTTAAGAAACAACTCGATGAGTCCTTGAAAAAGGGTTTCATCCGTCCTAGTTCTTCTCCGTGGGCTTGCCCCGTCCTCTTCGTCAAGAAGAAGGATGGTACGGATCGGATGGTTGTAGATTACCGACCTGTCAACCTAGTCACTATCAAGAACAAGTATCCGCTTCCCAGGATCAACGACCTGTATGATCAGCTCGCTGGATCCTCAGTCTTCTCTAAAATGGATTTGAGGTTGGGCTACCATCAAATCAAAATCAAGAACGGGGACATTCCTAAAACGGCCTTTGTTACTCGTTATGGCCAATACGAGTATACTGTCATGTCCTTCGGTTTAACCAATGCTCCAGCCACCTTCTCTCGGTTAATGAACTCAATCTTCATGGAGTATTTGGATAAATTCGTCGTAGTATACCTCGATGATATACTCATCTACTCCAAGAACGAGGCAGAACATGCCGAGCATCTAAGGCTAGTACTGACGAAACTTCGAGAGCACCGCCTTTATGCTAAATTCTCTAAGTGTGAATTCTGGTTGCCAGAAGTGACCTATCTAGGCCATGTAATCTCTGGTAAGGGTATTGCTGTCAATACCGAGCGAGTTCAAGCCATCCTTGACTGGACTCCACCTGAATCGGTCAAGCAAGTTCGGAGTTTCCTTGGCTTAGCGAGCTACTGCCGCCGCTTCGTCGAGAATTTCTCCAAGGTTGCTAAACCTCTAACCGAACTCCTCAAGAAAGATAAAAAGTTCGAGTGGACTCCACAGTGCGAGTTCAGCTTTCAGGAACTGAAAAGACGCCTGACATCTGCCCCCGTACTCGTACCACCAGATTTTTCTAAAGACTTTGTTATCTATTGCGACGCCTCGCGACAAGGACTAGGTTGCATACTCATGCAAGATCGTCATGTGATTTCCTACGCTTCCCGACAGTTGCGTCCACATGAGGATAATTATCCCACACATGATCTAGAGCTTGCAGCCGTAGTCCATGCACTCAAAACATGGTGACATTACCTTCTCGGTAATCGTTGCGAGATTTTCACCGATCACCAAAGTCTGAAATACATTTTCAGCCAACCGGATCTGAATCTCAGGCAAAGACGTTGGGTCGAGTTGATCACAGACTACGACTTAGGAATAACTTACACCCCGGGCAAAGCCAACGTCATGGCTGATGCGCTAAGCCGTAAATCCTATTGTAACAACTTGATGTTACAACAAAGTCAACCACTTCTCCACGAGGAATTCTGTAAGCTTAACCTTCACATTGTTCCTCGAGGTTTTCTATCCACCCTGGTGGCGAAACCTACCCTTACGGATCAGATCATCAAAGCTCAGAAGGTAGATCCGGGAATCTCCCGTATTAAGAGAAACATCAAGAAAGGAGTTGCGGATTGTTTCTCTGTTGATGACCAAGGTGTTGTGTTCTTTGGAGACCGTCTAGTGGTTCCCAAGGTACGCAACCTGAGGCGATTGATCCTTAAGGAAGCTCATGAATCTCCTCTCACCATTCATCCCGGTAGTACTAAAATGTATCAAGACCTACGCTAGAGGTTTTGGTGGACTAGGATGAAGAGAGAAATTGCTCAATACATTGCAAATTGCGACGTCTGCCGTCGTGTCAAAGCAGAGCATCAACGGCCTGCTGGCACCCTTCAGCCTCTGGCTATTCCTGAATGGAAATGGGATAAAATCGGTATGGATTTCATTACCGGGTTTCCCAGGACCAAGAGAGGGAATAATGCTATCTTCGTTGTTGTCGATCGTCTTTCCAAAGTAGCCTACTTCCTACCCGTTCGTGAGAGTATAACCGCTAGCCAGCTAGCAGACTTGTACATCTCCCGAATAGTGTCTCTTCATGGTGTTCCATTGGAAATTAATTTAAACCGTGGAAGTCTCTTCACCTCTCGATTTTGGGAAAGTTTCCAAAATGCAATGGGAACTCGTCTCCCCTTTAGCACTGCCTTTCACCCTCAATCAAGTGGTCAGGTAGAACGAGTTAATCAAATTCTGGAGGATATGCTCCGAGCTTCTGTCATCTCTTTCGGCATGGATTGGGAGAAATGCCTTCCATTCGCCGAGTTCGCTTATAACAATAGTTACCAAGCTAGCTTGGGCAAAGCCCCTTTCGAGGTTCTCTATGGACGGAAATGTCGAACGCCTCTTAACTGGTCAGAAACCGGGGAAAGACAACTCTTTGGCCCGGATATGATCCAGGAAGCAGAAGAGCAGGTTCGCATTATTCGTGAGAAATTGAAAACAACCCAATCGCGCCAAAAGAGCCATTATGATCGCAAACATAAGGCTATGACTTTTGAGGTTGACGAGAAGGCTTACCTTCGGGTGACTCCTTTAAAGGGAACCCATCGATTCGGTATCAAAGGCAAATTGGCTCCTCGTTACATTGGACCCTTTCGCATTCTTGCCAAGCGAGGAGCAGTTGCCTACCAATTGGAACTACCTCCGCATCTTTCCAAGGTTCATGACATCTTCCACGTTTCCCAACTCAGACGTTGCTTCTCGGATCCTATCCGTGGAGTGGACCACGAAACGCTTGATCTCCAAGATAATCTCACATATCGGGAGTATCCCGATCGAATCCTTGATCAAGCCGAGCGTACCACTCGACGCCAAAACATCAAGTTTCTCAAAGTTCAATGGTCACACCATTCCGAGAAAGAAGCTACTTGGGAAAGGGAGGATCGTCTTCGACTTGAGTACCCCACCTTCTTCCCAACGGATCCTAAATCTCGGGACGAGATTCTTTTGATTGGGGGTGAGTTGTCACATCCTAGCTAGTTCATGCATTAAAGTGTTGCATCATGTCTATTTTTCACAGAAACTTGAAATGGGGATGCCAGAAACCCCCAGCACCCCCCTGAAACAACTAGGGTTTACTAAAATTCTTTTCAATGAACCTGAAATGCCCTCCATAAATGTTCACCACCTTTGGTCCTGGCTAAAACCTCTGCCAAAAATGGTTTCATATTTTTGGAGGCCATCTTGGAGTTTTGCACAAGCCATAAGTATTTGCATTTGGGCATTTTAAATCCTATAAATATTTTCAAATGCCCAAATAATCTTGAAGGTATTTTTAGGCTGTTGAGAATAATTTCAAAGGTGCCTCAGAATATTTTCAGGATTTTCCCAAATGAAATAGTATTTTTACTATTTCAAAACACAGAACAGAAATAAATAAACAGAGATAAAACAGAAAGCAGAAGGACTTACCTGGCAGCCCACCTGGCGGCCCAGCACTGTGCTGGCCCGCGCCAGTCAGCTGCCTGCTCTCGCCAGAGCAGGCAGAGAGGTGACGCCGGCGAGCGCGAGCTCGCCACGGCGCCACCTGCTTGCCGCCTCGCCCGTGGATGTGCTGGACGAACCCCTCGACGCGCCCTCGAGCCTCTGGACACCCCCATTCTCCCCCATCGCCTCTCCCTCGCCTTTCCCCCACCATGGCCGACGCCGCCGCTGCCACCTCTTCGGAGTGGCCGCGCCCACCGTCAACCTCACGCCGTCCCACCGTGTCCAACAGCTCCGCCGTCGCCCACTCCTTCGAGCAGGTCGAGCCCCGTGCGCTCGCTTGCCCCGAAGCCTCTGCTCCGACCTCGCCTCCGCCGCTCACCGTCGGAGATCCCCTCCGCCGTCACCACTGCAACAGCGCGCCCCCGACCTCGCCGTCCGCTCCGTCGCAACCACCGTGAGCATGTCCACCTTCCCATCCTCTCCTCTCTCCCTCTCGAGCTCTGCAGCCACTGCACGAAGCTCACCCGTACGCGCCGCCGCACGAGCTCGTCGCCGACGAGGCTCCGACCATCTAACAGTTGCACCACCGTGGCCATTAGCTCCACCGCAACGCCAGGAACCCGTAGCACCATCGCATGTCCCTCGTCGTGCTCTTTAGCAACGGATTCAACCACGCCCGTACCCCGGCAGCCGCACGGCTCGTCACCGGCGTCGATTCCGGCGACCCCGAGCTCCACCACCACCACCAGTCGATGCGGTTTGCTCCCAGCTACACGTAGGTACACTCCGCCGTCCATTTGGTCGCCGGAGGAGGGATCCCGCACTCCACCGCCGCGTCTAGACGTCGCCGGCGGCTAAACGCCGGCGAGTCAGCGTGGTTTGACCACAGGTTGACCCCCCCAGAGTCACTGACAAGTGGGGCCCGCCTGCTAATTAATCTGAGTTAGAGATTAAAATTAATCCTAATTAGCTAATTACCTAAAAGTGACACTGACACAGGGTACCCACACATCAGGTTTGATCTGGACGACCCCGTTGACCTGCTGACGTCACACTGACGTCAGCCTGACGCAGTAAAGCATTACTGGAATTATTCTTATATTGGAAATTCCAGAAATTATCACAAACTTCAAAAAATCATAGAAAATAATCTATAGCTCAGAATGAAAAGATTTATATATGAAAAATGATCAGAAAAATCCATTCTATCCATCTGTACTGGTTTCATGCATGATTAAGCAAGTTAACCTACTGTTTTATACAGAACAAGATAAAGCACTAACATGGGCCATTTATGAACTTGGAATTTGAATCTTTGATTCAAAATAGTCCAAACCCATCTGGTCTTAGTTGCACTAGCCCAATACATCCATCTTGCCATGTCTCATGCATGCATCATATTGTTGCACTTGCTTGGTGTTGATTTGTGCTTCGATGTGTTCATTGTGGTAGGTCCTGCCTCCGAGGATATTCACGAGTATCCAACTGAAGGGCAGTATCCCACCACCACTCCGTCAGGCAAGCAACCCATTGATCATTTCGATACAAACCCATCTTCTCGCTTCTGCTCTCATTTACTGCATTAAGACAACGCGATTCAAACTGCTGTGTGTTGCGGTAGTTGAACCCATTTTCCTTTGCCTGACCTGGCATTGCCACAGTAACTAGATGAAACCCACTAGCATGTGTAGGAGTTGATTGAGCCATGTTGTGTTCCTACAATGCTATGCTTGCTACGCTTAGAGTCGTGTCAGGTCTGGCTCATCAGGGTGATGAACTAGAGTGAAAGTGTGTGTCGGTAATGAGAGTGAAGTGTTGAATACGATTTGGTAAAGGTATCGATGGGAGGCCATGTAGGAGTACATGGTGGGTTGTTTCATTGAGACCGTCCCTAAGAACTGAGATCTGTATGCGTGATTTAAGATTCAGCTACTACCACGCATTGGGCCCGAAACCAATGGACCCCCTCGGCTTCTTAATCACCCTTGTCCTATGTCCAGGAGTTGCACGTAGTTTCTGGTGTTTGTAGTAAGCTGGAGGCCGTGGACAGCGCTGACCAAGGGGTGGACTGTGATGCGGTAGGCTCGTGGCCCGGTGTACCGAGTCGCCCGTTTGGTGTCTCGGGAACCCTGCACACATCGTTCGGGGCCGTATGTGGAAACCTCGGCCGGACACCCTGCGGATGGAACCTGAATAGGCGATAAACCTGGACTAGAGACTCGAGTGTTTAGGTAGGCTGTGGCCGACACCCACGTTGGGCTTCCGCTTGAAGGTTGCCGAGTACACGTCGTGTAGCGACGATAAGTGGTGAGAGCGTGTGTGACGAAGTACACCCCTGCAGGGTATAAAACTATTCGAATAGCCGCGTCCGTGGTAAAGGACTACTTGGTCGCTTATGCAGTTCATAGACAAGTAAATGGATACTACTAAAAGCCACAAGATAAGTGTGAATACCGCGGATGGCCCTCTCATGGGATGACGAGGGAGGATCCACGGTGGAGTATTGAGATGGTGATTAGTGGACTCGTGTGCAAAAACTGTTTCACAAGTGGTGTCTCGTAGGATAGCTTAGCCAAGAGTCAAAGCTGGCTTGCTGCAATGATCCCACTACCTTCTTGAGAATGAACATGTATAGTAGGATCTGTTGTAAGACTTGCTGAGTACCTTTGTACTCATGTTGCTTCAATTACTGTTTTCAGACGACAACACCGCCCCTTCTGATGGGTTCTACGTAGAACTCGACGACGATGAGTGACTTGCCACCCAGGTGGTGATCTAGGCTTGTGAAGGGCCTACGTAGATAGACAGGATTCGTCAAGCCTTCTTTCTTTCTAGCGTCAGTACCCAGACAGTTTGCTTCCGCATGTGCTTGTATGATTGTATGACTTGAGTGTCGGGTCATGTGACCCCTATCTGTATGAACAAGTTATGTAAGGCTCTCCGGAGCCCTTTAAATAAAGTACTTGAGTTGTAGAGTTTTGTTGTGATGCCATGTTGTATTTGCACATATCGAGCATATTGTGTGAATGATTGAAATGCTTGGTATGTGTGGGATCCGACAATCTAGTTGTTTATCCTTGGCAGCCTCTCTTATGGGGAAATGTAGTCTAGTGCCTCCTTGAGCCATAGTAGTCCGCTACAGCCCGGTTCACCGGAGTCCTACTAGCCTAGCACTACTGCTCTGGACGCCTGACTGGCCGGCATGTGAATCATATCGTTCCTATGTCTGTCCCTTCGGGGAAATGTCACGGGTGACATCCGGAGTCCTGCCTAGCCTGCTACAGCCCGGGTTCCTGGAGTCCTGTTAGCCCAGTGCTACAGCCCGGATTCACACGCTGCTGACCGACACGTTCGATGTTGATTCATGTATGCTTGTCCCCATACGTTAGTGCCACTTTGGGTTCACGACTAGCCATGTCGGCCCGGGTTCTCTGTCATATGGATGCTAGCGACATTGTCATATACGTGAGCCAAAAGGCGCAAACGGTCCCGGGCCATGGTAAGGCGACACCCGTGGGAGTACCGTGCGTGCGGCTGCAATGTGATATGAGGTGTTACAGGCTAGATCGGTGTGACTTGGAATCGGGGACCTGACATAATCGGCCACCGATTTTTATCCCACCAAGCTTGGCGTCGACTGAGTGGAGGAGCGGTGGCCTTCCTGGGACCAGAGCGGTGGCGACCTACCGTGTACTACTCTTCCTCGCTGCCGGCTGCGCCCGCGCACGCGCGTCGGCTTCATGGTCGTGGCGGCGGAGGGCGGCCGGGGGGGGGAGTCGGCGATCTCCTTCATCTGCTCCTGCGAGAGTACGTCCAAGAGAGCTGTGGAGCGCGCCCGGAGCGGAGCCACCAATGTCCTTCGTCTGCTCCTGCGACAGTACGTCCAAGAGGGCTTGGAGTGCCCGGAGGCCATGGTTGGAGTGGTGCCAACAGAAGGAAGGGACCGGAGGAGAATGAGTGTGGGTCTTTGGCTATGGCTGGGAGCTGGGGCTCAAGTTAATATAGCGGGAGAATGGAAATGAGCCGCGGCAGACGGATGGATGGCTGGCACCGGAGTAGGTTCATCCGCAGCCGTGGTGTCATTAACGCGGAGCAGTCGCTTGCACCGGGATGCCGCGCGAGTGGCGCTCTCTCGGCCATTAACGCGGAGCAGTCTTCTTGTCTTCAAGTCTTCTCACCAGCGCGGAGCTAAGTGCTGCCACTAGGCGTGGGAGGGAGCCCCCGAGGCCCGAGGGCGGCTCTCCGGAGACTCCGGGGCGTGTACAGCCCCACTCATTATTACGTGAGAGTGTCATGGACGGCGATCTTCACAGGCACTGGGCCTTCTTCACAGGTACCGGCCTTGCTTCATATCACCAGACGAGGGCCCCGCCTTGCGCCGCCCTCGACCACCTTTGAGCCGACCGGCAACCAGGACGGCACAAAGGGGGGAAGGGGACGCCAGTGGCGCCCTCGGCGACCACGGGTCCTCTGCCGGGGGTAGGCTTTTCAGCACCTCCCCAGCAGAGGGCCTACCTCCAGGGGGGACCTTGCTCCGTGTGACGCGGCGAGGGATCTCGCTCCCGGCTTCTCTCCTGATGCCTCCAGCGCGATCCTCCTGGCGGGAGGGGGGTCGCCGAGCTGGGGCCGCCAGCTGCTGCGGTGACCTCATTCTCCTGCGACTCATGGTTAGCGTAAGCTTGCTCCTGAGGGATTAGTGGTACCCTATATCTGTTGTCGACGGCGGGGTTGGCGGGGCTCTCCGGCGGCTCCTGGAAGGCTTCAGCTTAAAATGCCTCCTCCTCCCAACCTGGCCCGAGAAACGAGCTAGGGTCGTCCTCTGGCACGTACTCCTGGTCCACCATGCGGGGCACATAGGCTTCTGGGGCCATTACCCCAAACACCTCGCCGTAGTGCCCCACACTCCACGTTGCCCGGCCTAGCGCAGCGTCCTGAGGATGATAGCGCGACGCCCGGCTGGGGCCATGGGGGGCAACGCTTGTGCCCATGCTCATCGGAGGCGGTGTGGGGGCAACGGGGCCCCCGGCGCCGCCGGCCGTCCTGGTGTCGATGAAGCCCCAAGGCGCTCCCGAGGGCGAGTGGTTGTGGCAAGGCCCGCCGTGAGATCCCGTAGTGGCCTGAGAAGGAAGCAGATAGCAGAAGGGCGGGGCTCCCGACGCCGCCGCATCCAGCAGTTCGGCGACGCGTTCCAGCAGCGCATCCCGGCCGCTCTCCATCAGTCGGCACCGCAGCAACTCCTGCGCCACCGTGAGCGCGGCTCGCATGTTCACCTGCTCCCGCCATGTGTGCGGCGCCGTTGCTGCGGCGTGGCTTGCGGCCCTTGCAGCGGCTCGCGCTTGTCTTGGAGTGAGGGTGGACGGCGCCCCGCCACGCTGCCCGCGCCCTGCGGTGTTAGGCGGCGCTCGGGCCGCCTGGAGCGCGGGGTTGAGGTCTTCATGGGCAGGTGGCGCCGCCCGGGCTGGCCAGGCTGCCAGCGGTCGGAGTCGGCCCTCGGGTCGCCGGACATCGGGGCCGCGGAGTGTCGGCGGGTCGATTGGCGGGGAAGAGGCTCCGGTGCACCCCTACCTGGCACGCCAAATGTCGAATCACGAGTTCCGGCAAAACCCTCAAGGTTCGAACACTGGGGTGCGCACGGAGATTTCCTCCCTACCGATCTACGCCCTAGCTCGCTAGGATCTCGCAGACGAACTCACAACACAAAGACACGAGATTTATACTGGTTCGGGCCACCGTTGTGGTGTAATACCCTACTCAAGTGTGGTGGTGGTGGATTGCCTCTTGGGCTGATGATGAACAGTACAAGGGGAAGAACAGCCTCCTAAGGTTGAGGTGTTCTTGTGCTCTGCGAGCTTGTGGATGTGAGGGTGGGAGGTGGAATCAATCCCCCTACTGTGGTGGCTAGTTGTACTTATATAGGCCCTGGTCCTCTCCCCAAATATTGAGCGGGAAGGGAGCCAACAACGGCCAATTTGAAAGGGGACAGCTAGTACAGCTTATCCTGACAAAAGCGGTCTTCGCCTGCGAAAGGCTCTGGTGGTGACGCCGTCTTGGGCTCCATGGTGACCTCCGTCCTGCCGTCCCGCTGGTCTTGGTCTCGTTGCACGGATATGGAAACCTTTGCTTGATGCCTCGGTACTCCGCGCCTACGCTTGCCTCCTTAGCACCAAAGAGGAAACAAGGACGCTGCGCGCGCTGGCGCCCGCCTGGCACCCGCCTGATCTTGATTGTCATGGCTCACGTCACGAGAGCCTCGCGAGGTTTGCCTTGCCTTGATTTCTCCGCTCCTCGCGAGGCAGCCTGATGAGGCCGCTCCCGAGGAGGTCTTGTGTCGTCCGCCTCGCAAGGCTTGGCCCCCCGCGAGGGTCTTGAATGCCTTGTTGATGAAGATGGGTCGTACAGGCCTGCAGCACAGCCACGCCGTGGGCCGCATGCATGCAAGTCTGGGGACCCCCGTTCCCAGAACACCGACACTCATCCACGACTTCGGACCAGGATCCTTGCATCCCGTCCTCTCGCTTCATCCCCGCCGTCGTCCACCTTGCCGGCGCCGCTCCTATGTCCGTCTCGTCCACCGCGCCCCGCTGCCACTGTCTACTCTCCTAGATCTGCTTCCACGCCGCCGACAGCCATCGCTACCGCAGCACCGTCAAATTCTGAGTAGATGCATACACGGCGCCGCACCAGAGGCAGTACTCTTTCGTATCTGCTCAACTTATTTATCGCAGCAAGAAAATAGATCGGCACTGCTTTACCCTGATTTCTTGTCCATCACTTACTTGCTAGTTGAGAGCAAACATTGGTTGCGAAGTTGCCTTTCTCCGGTTTGCACCTTCAGATCCGCCATGGCACGCTCAACACTATACTCCCAATGCTTATGGTTTTCCCCTTTTATATTCCACACTAGTTAAATCACAGTAGACTAAATTTCAAAATTGGGTCAGTCGATTTTCCAGAGCTCGCCGGTGCGAACGAAGGGGCTTGGGTGGGGACTTTGGTTGGGGGCGGTGGTTGGGCCTCGCCGAACGAAGAAAACTCGACGCGAGTGGGGGTGGGGGGTGGGGATGGCGGAGGACCACAGGCGGTGGGGCCGGTGGTCCGGCCGGCGGCCCGTGCGGTGTTCTGTATGGGAAGAATCAGAGACGAGGAAGAAGAAGGGTTAGGAGACGTAGCATCTTCATCCAATCACCTGAAATGGTCGACTGACCCAAATGACAAAAGTCACGTGACTTGCATGCAGACATGCCTTTATATTCAATACCATTATCGTACCTGCTTAGCACTGCTCCTGAATCCATCAAGCTAAACAACGTGCCACTCATAATTCCAAACTTGTTGTTCAAGTACGAATCTGATATGATGTTGATATTACTAAAATAGATGACATTTAATTGGTCAGCTAATGTTCCTACTTTACTTTAGAAAAAGCACGTGCACCACATATAGAGAGACAACAGAGAGTTGCTTTCTTAATGCGCTCTGGTTCATCATGTGTGGGCACTGCGCAACGATTATCCAAAATCTACTTGCTCTTCTTTAGCATGTTCCTCTTTCGTTCTTCTTTAATAAGTACTCTCTCCGTTCCTAAACACAAGTCTTTGTATAGATTCCACCATGGACTACATATGGAGCAAAATGAGTGAATCTACACTCTAAAATGTATCTGGATACATCTGTATGTGATCCATATATAGTGGAAATCTCTACCAAGACTTATATTTTGGAACAGAGGGAGTATGATAGTAGTACAGTATGTTCCTTGTAGTGAAGATGAGCAGGGACATTTGCAGTGTAGAGGTCTATACGGTCGGTTGGTATGGACACTTTGAACTCTTCGGGCCTCTTTGATTCGTAGGATTTTGTAAACATGGGAATAGGATTTGTAGTGGCCTGCCCACTTGAATCCTATAAGAATAGCAAGGAAATGCGGGGAGCTGTGTCGCCTTTGAGAGTTACACTGATATTAACAGTACCGCACCTTCAGTTGAAGTGAGCTGGTATCCGAAGCCTTCCTAGTCGTACCGGCAATACTAGCACATATATTCCAGCAAGTTCCACTTTGCTGATTTTACTCTGATGCTTACGGTTTTCCTGTTATATCTACACTATGATTTGTGTAGCTGCTTCGTGTCACACTAGCAGCAGTCCACTCTTGAAGCTAAACACCGCAATGACTTACAAAATTGGCACCAAGGCATTGAGTGCCATTCTGGATGCAATGAAACTCATACGCTCCCCACCTGTTGACTCTTATTCAGAATATGATCCTAATGACTCTTGTTCAAAATTGCCACATATAGAGAGACAACATGGAATTGCATTTCTTTGGGCGCTGTGATTCATCATGAGTGGGCAACCAACATTGTATGCAATTAAGCGGAACCTCAAGAATATGCTTCCTCTTCTGTTCTTTAACATGTTCCTCTTTTGTTATTCTGTATTTAGTACGTATAGTATGTTCCTTGTCAGGAAGGGGAGTAGGGACATCTGCAGTCAACAGCTGATAGAGCTGGCATGTACTTGATCGATAGGCTTTCAATTACTAGCGGCAATACAATACCGTATTTTCAAGCCAGTTCCACTTTCCTGATTTATATACCATGGTTATGGTGTACCCCTTTTATGTACACTATGATCTGCCTAGTTGTTGTGTGCACTTGTTATCATGGTTTGGCAATAAACTCTCTATACAGTATATTTTGAACCTATCATCTGCCAACTATCCTTACTTCTGGAGCCTATTTTTTTGTGTACTTGTGCCAGATTATATAAATGCATGCACCATATTACAGCACACATGAGCTCTCTCATCAGAATCCAATGATAGCACACAAGTGTTTACAGGGGCGCCCCTATATTAGAATATCCTCTGCATTACAAAGATAATCTCACAACTATTTATGTTTTCATGGTTCTCAGATATTATACATAATTACAGTGAATATCAAAATCCGCACATCAGAAGAATATTGTGGAACACTTCAATGACTTAGAAAATTGGCACCAAGGCATTGAGTGCCATTCTGGATGCAATGAAACTCATACGCTCCCCACCTGTAGATTCTTGTTCAGAATATGATCCTAATGACTATTCTAACCTCGAGGAGTCAAAGGCAGATGGCCTGTCATGTTCACCCATCAAGGTGCCTGCTCTAATTTGGCAAGGTTTTATTGATTGCGCTTATATTGCATATGTTGTCTTGCATTTCTTCTACTTTGTTGCACCGCCATCTGCTTAGTTTACTCATCATATATGTCGAGATGCCATGCCCATCCATTATCAATACATATTCCATCTGTCATCATACCATGTTTTTTCACTCAAATGTTGTTCTTGTGCATCAGACATCAAAAAGGAAGAGGGTGATTGCCGAACCTGAAGGAGCACGAGCAAAGTCCTTGAAAAACGTGGTTGTGCCGGAGAAATCAGACAGCACCCCACTTATATTGGCTGTACAACCAGTGACACAAAACGTAGGACCAACTCCAGCAGACAGTACCCATACTTCACTGGCCACACCACTAGCCCCACCACACAGGACCTGCACTCCAGCAAAAGGTATGCCGATTTCAGTTGCCATAGCACCAGCCGTACCACAGAAAAATCCCACTCCAGCAAAAAGTACAGCAAGTCCACCGGCCGAAGACCTATCCCAACTGCAGAGACGGCCAATTCCTGCAGATTGGAACCCCATTCCAGTTATTCCCAGTTTAAAAGAAAATGCTTTCAATGTTGTTAGGGACTACGTGCATATATTCCCACCATTGGAAGATTATAGTGAAGACAAACACCATTTTCACATCTTCCTGTCCCACTTACGTGTAAGTGCTATTATTCATGGTGATTATTTTCCTGTTTTCTGCTGATTGAACACATCAATGATTTACATTACATTGTTGTAAGTAGGCGAGGGTCAATCTGGATAGTCATGACGAGCAAAGCTTGCTTGCGCTTTTCAAGGAAGCATTGCAGCAGTATTGGTGTTACCTGAGGAAATCACACTTTGATGGCAAGTCTATAAACGAATTTCTGGTGAAGTCTCCTGTGCTAAATTTAGAAGACATTGAATGGAAAAACCTTGTTATGCACTGATCTCATTCCAAGGATGAGGTACTGTCTATGATATCGCATGACAATTTGAACTTCTACTTTTCCGCATGTGCCTTACGGATCTTTTTTGCAGGAAATCTGCTCGAAAAAGAATTCCAGTTTGAAAAGAACGACATGATATCGCAAATATGCTACGCGCTGCTTTGCTCTTGTTAGTACCTGTTGTCCTGTATCATTGTACTTGCATACATACCTGGTTCATTATGTGACGGCACTATGCATGGTAGCTTGCTTATCAATTGTTCGCTCCAAATTATCTGATCTGTATGAATGTTACAATAGTGTAGAATATATCCAATGCCAATGATTTTTTTAGCTCTGCATTGTTCTTGTAAGTACCTGCTGTCCTTTATCAGTGTACTTATACTGACAGGTAGTTGTTCATGTACCATCACTCTGCAGCTTATTTTCCTTCGCCCTCCATTTTCTACACATAAGATCTATATTTACTCTTACCATAAGGTTGGATAACACCGATGGCACTGAAGAAGTTTAGCTCTGCATTGCTCTTGGCTGTACCATTTGCCTGTATCGCTGTACTTACATTTATAGCTACTTGGTTATGTAGCATCACTCTTCATCTTATCTTAAATATTCTCCATTTTTTCTTATATTGTCACATCTATATTTACTCTTAACAAAATTTAGAATAAAGGCAATGCTTATGAAGAAGATTCTGTGGTAAACTTCTTGAATTGCCCCCACATCAGCATGGACAAGGGCTTTATAGAGCCTGCCTTCACCAATAATGTAAGTTTGTCCTTCTCAAGCCTTCAAACTTTGTTGTGTATATTTGGTTAGGCATGACTGCAACAACTGTTTATTTTTGGTGTTTGCATCAAATTGCATGTTTAAAGTTTATTATGTACTCCAGTTCATAAACAAAAGTTTGTCCTTCTCAATTTAAGTTTTCAGTTGTAGAACCAAGTTCCTTCTTCATACCATGTAAATTAAACTATACAGAGCAAGTGATCTTATTTTTCCAATCTGAAATGGGATAAATTGACAGCACACTAACCATTGATACTTATGAGTTCTTGATCTCTAATCCAGTGGTGTCGTGAAGCTGCCAACTCCTTCACAATGTCATTTCCTGCCATGTCTTGACCTGAACAATACCATATTGTGTTAATGCTATTTTAAACTGTGTCACTTTATTCGTCAGTAAGAAATGTGATGAATTGCCAGCACTGATACTTATATGTGCAAAACTTGTCATCTGTCTGCTTGTTTATCTTTCAGAGTGAGGAGGATATAAGTGTCAAACAAGTGCTGTCTCACCAGCTTGCTCAGCTGCTTGCGCTGCAGCTCCCGAGCAGGGCTAACCTTTCTTGAACTCTATTGAAGTGTTGTCGGTTTTGTATATTATTTTGTCGGCATGTTTAGTTGCACTGGTGGCGATCTTTGATGCCCAGTGTATGTAATGTGCTGTCTGCTTGTGCTTTATTATCATAGTGGCGAACTTTGATGCCCAGTGGATGTAATATGCCGTAATTTCTTTATTGTATAGTCTAGGTTTGTTTCTTATTCACGATGCTGCAGTTATTTTACTGTATATATATCCTGTCTTCGTAGTAAACCGGCCAAACCGTAAAATTACGGTACATAATCGGGCCGTCATGCAAATCACCACGTATGATCCGCATCATGGGCCCCGTCATCTTGGTCTGTTAACAGGCCTAAATGTAAACTGGCCCACTAGTAGATTCGGGCCTTTAATAGGCCGAGTAAACCGCCGGCCCTATTTTCCCAAGAAAACTTAATGGGCCTTTAGGAGGCTGAAAAGTAGGTTGGGCCTGAAACGTGCTGAATAGCTCACGGGCCGGCAGCAGGCCGAAATAGACCCCAACCCATGAATGTGCCAATCAAATCATGGGCTTATAACAGGCCAAAATTGTCTCGGTCCTTGTTTGGCCCAAACGGATTATCAGCTGCGAGCAGGCCGGGTGCAAACCGGGCCGTAGTTTGGCCCAACTATATGACGGGCATTTAACAGGCCGAAATTAATATAGGGCCGAAATGTTAAACGGTCCCTTAACAGGCCGAAACTAATATCAGGCCGAATTACTAAATGGGCCTTTAGCAAGTGGGCCCAAAAGCATAGCGTCCAGTTGACGGGCCGAATCTAATATGCGCCATAATTTAGCCCAAAGCCTCTAAAAGGGCCGGACCTGATATGGGCCGTAATTTGGCCCAGAACGTGGTAGGCTTTTAACGGGCCGGATCTCATATGGGCCATTATTAGGCCCGGAACGTGGCAGGGCATGAATGGACCAAATCAAATATGGGCCGGCATTTGGCCCAAAACATGGCAGCCAGTTAATGGGCCGGCCTACTAGGGTCCTGAAAATCTTGTGGGCCTACAGCTGGGCCGGCCCATTGATGTCGGTGAAATCTCGTGGGCCTTTAGCTGGGCCGGCCATTATGCTCCACAAAAATCTTGTGGTCCTTCACCTGGGCTGGCCCATTATGGCCCGTAAAATCTTGTGGGCCGGCCCATTATGGCCCGCAAAATCTTGTGGGCCTTTAGCTGGGCCGGCCCATTATGGTCCGCAAAATCTTGTGGGCCTTTAGTTGGGTCGATGATAATCCCCAAGTGCAAGGAATCATCGTAGCAATTTCCAAAGGTGGAAGTGATAAGTATGGAGTGTCGAACGCACAAGGAGCTAAAGGCAAGATCAATATTCTCTCAAGCCCTATCTGCCACTGATACGACTCTACGTACACCGAACGTTTGCTTCCAACTAGCAACGAGAAATAAAACTACGTTGTGGGTATGAAGTGGATAACTTTGTATGATATCGGAGAGCTAAAATATGAAAGTAGGTGTTGTTATCAAAAAGTTAGAATATATTAGTAAATATTATAAATAGCGAGTGTGGAATAATGGTGGATCGGTGTGCGGAATTGTCCTAGGCAATTGTTAACAAGACCGATAGTTGTCAATGCAATTTCATATGAGGGAGAGGCATAACCTAACATACTTTCTCTACTTGGATCATATGCACTTATGATTGGAACTCTAGCAAGCATCCGCAACTACTAAAGATCATTAAGGTAAAACCCAACCATAGCATTAAAGCATCAAGTCCTCTTTATTCCCATACGCAACAACCCCCTTACTTGGGTTTGTTTTTCAGTCACTCGCCAACCCACTATAAGCGAATCATGAACGTATTGCAACACCCTACAGCGGGAATCCCTCACGCTTGCGCGACACGGAGGGAACAATAGGACAGCACCAAAATAAAACATACAACTCGTACCAATCTAGATCATCAATCAACCCAAAGACAAATGATATCTACTCAAAACATCATAGGATGGCAACACATCATTGGATCATAATATGTGGCATAAAGCACCATGTTTAAGTAGGGATTACAGCGGGGTGCAGGAGAGTGGACCGCGTAAAAGAGATGAGGATGGTGATGATGATGGTGGTGTTGACGAAGACGATCACCGCGGCGATGATTCCCCTCTCGATGGCACTCCGGTGCCACCAAGAGAGAGAAGGAGAGGTTCTCCCCCTTGTGCTTCCTCCTCCATGGCCTTCCCCCTCTGGTCCTTGGTATTCATGGTGATGATGGCCCCTCCGGGATCCTCCCCCATGGCCTCCGGTGATGATGGCCCCCTCCGGCAGGGTGCCGGAGAGGGCCTAGATTGATTTCTCATTGCTACTGAGGCTTGCGGCGGCGGAACTTCCGATCTAGGTTAATTTTCCGAGGTTTCTGTATTTATAGGAATTTTTGGCGTCGGTCTCACGTCAAGGAGGTGCCCGATCTGTCCACGAGGCAGGCCCACGCGCCCAGGGGGTGGGCGCGCCCCCACCCTCGTGGGCAGCCCGTGACTCTTCTGGCCCAACTCCGATGCTCCGTGGTCTTCTTTTGGTCCATAAAAAATCATCAAAAATTGGCACGTCAATTGGACTCCGTTTGGTATTCCTTTTCTGCAAATTCAAAAACAAGGAGAAAACAGAAACTGGCACTGGGTTCTAGGTTAATAGGTTAGTCCCAAAAATCATATAAAATAGCATATAAATGCTTATAAAACATCTAAGATGGATAATATAATAGCATGAATACTTCATAAATTATAGATACGTTGGAGATGTATCAGCATCCCCAAGCTTAATTCCTGCTCGTCCTCGAGTAGGTAAATGATAAAAGAAATAATTTATGAAGTGTGAATGCTAGCAGGTGCACAAGTTTGATCAATGATAATTTCAACCACCTTTTCTAGCATCATTATATGTCATAACAGTAGCTCATCTCACAAAACTTCTCATGATAAAGTAACAAGCTATTCACATGTTAAAGTATAGATCATAAACTTTCTTGAAAACTAACAAACCGTGCTATCAGTCATCAAACAATTACAATTCATCTTATTTCCAGGAAGAGTCTATGTCAGAGCTTTGATTTAGCAAACTCCACATACTCAACTATCATTTAGTCTTTCACAATTGCTAACACTCACACGATATTTATGGGTACAAAGTTTTAATCAGACACAGAGAAAGATAGGGGCTTATAGATTCGCCTCCCAACCTTTTACCTCAAGGGTAATGTCAACAATAATAGTTCATGATGCCTTACATCCAATTGGATATATATATATCAGAATCTTTCCAACACAATGTGTTTGCCAGAGGATAAAATGTAAAAGGGAAAGGTGAAAAATCACCATGACTCTTGCATAAGGGTAAGAGATAAAAGTAAAAGATAGGCCCTTCGCAGAGGGAAGTAGAGGTTGCCATGCGATTTCAGGGTTGGATGCACAAAATCTTAATGCGAAAGAACGTCACTTTATATTGCCACTTGTGATATGGACCTTTATTATGCAGTCCGTCGCTTTTATTTCTTCCACATCACAAGATCGTATAAAGCTTATTTCCTCCATACTAACCAATCATACATATTTAGAGAGCAATTTTTATTGCTTGCACCGATGACAACTTACTTGACGGATCTTACTCAATCCATAGGTAGGTATGGTGGACTCTCATGGCAAAACCAGGTTTAAGGGTATTTGGAAGCACAAGTAGTATCTCTACTTAGTGCAAAGAATTTGGCTAGCATGAGGGGGAAAGGCAAGCTCAACGTGTTGGGCGATCCATGACAATATACTTTATTTCAGATATAAGAAAACATAACCCATTACGTTGTCTTCCTTGTCCAACATCAACCTTTTAGCATGCAATATTTTAATGAGTGCTCACAATTACAAAAGATGTCCAAGATAGTATATTTATATGTGAAATCCCTCTTCCTAAAATATTCTTTCATGAATTGTTCAAGTAACCAATTCTACGTTTGCTAACATTCAATAAGTTTACTACCTATACTTATTATGTGTGAAGTCATTACTCCCCATGTTATAAGCATATGAAACATATATAAATTTAGGTTCATGACATTCAATTTATTCAACCATTTACTCATAGGATATACGTGAAGCACGTGAGTAAATGACAAACTACTCCAAAAGATACGAGTGAAGAACACTGAGTAGTCAAATAATTAACTAGCCATGGGAGGATTCTTTTTCATTCAATATTTCATATCCAATGATTTTATTCAAACAGCAAGTAAAATTGAAAATACGCTCCAAGCAAAACACATATCATGTGACGAATAAAAATATAGCTCCGAGTAAGGTATACCGATAGTTTTGAAGACGAAAGAGGGGATGCCTTCCGGGGCATCCCCAAGCTTAGGCGCTTGAGTCTTCCTTGAATATTACCTTGGGTTGCCTTTGGCATCCCCAAGCTTAGGCTCTTTCCACTCCTTCCTCATATCGATATCTCACACAAAGCTTGAAAACTTCAATCACACAAAACTTAACAAAACTTCATGAGATAGGTTAGTATGATAAAGAGTAAACCATCCACTTTGGTACTGTCTAAGACAAGGTTCATAATTGTTCCCACACAATGTCTACTGTACCATATCATTTCTACAATTTATATTGAGAAATATAAGTCATAGAAACTATAAAACAAGCAAACTATGCAATGAAAACAGAATCTATCAGAAACAGAACAGTCTGTAATGATCTGAACATAAACCATACTTCTGCTACTCCAAAAAGTATTAAATAAATTGGCATAACCTAACATACATTCTCTACTTGGATCATATGCACTTATGATTGGAACTCTAGCATGCATCCGCAACTACTAAAGATCATTAAGGTAAAACCCAACCATAGCATTAAAGCATCAAGTCCTCTTTATTCCCATACGCAACAAACCCCTTACTCGGGTTTGTGTTTCAGTCACTCACCAACCCACTATAAGCGAATCATGAACGTATTGCAACACCCTACAGCGGGAATCCCTCACGCTTGCGCGACATGGAGGGCACAATAGGACAGCACCAAAATAAAACATACAACTCGTACCAATCTAGATCATCAATCAACCCAAAGACAAAAGATATCTACTCAAAACATCATAGGATGGCAAGACATCATTGGATCATAATATGTGGCATAAAGCACCATGTTCAAGTAGGGATTACAGCGGGGTGCGGGAGAGTGGACCGCGTAAAAGAGATGAGGATGGTGATGATGATGGTGATGTTGATGAAGACGATCACCGCGGCGATGATTCCCCTCTCGATGGCACTCCGGTGCCACCAAGAGAGAGACGGAGAGGTTCTCCCCCTTGTGCTTCCTCCTCCATGGCCTTCCCCCTCTGGTCCTTGGCGTTCATGGTGATGATGGCCCCTCCGGGATCCTCCTCCATGGCCGCCGGTTATGATGGCCCCCACCGGCAGGGTGCCGGAGAGGGCCTAGATTGATTTCTCATGGCTACAGAGGCTTGCGGCGGAGGAACTTCCGATCTAGGTTAATTTTCTGAGGTTTCTGTATTTATAGGAATTTTTGGCATCGGTCTCACGTCAAGGAGGTGCCCGAGCTGTCCACGAGGCAGGCCCACGCGCCCAGGGGGTGGGCGCGCCCCCACCCTCATGGGCAGCCCGTGACTCTTCTGGCCCAACTCCGATGCTCCTTGGTCTTATTTTGGTCCATAAAAAATCATCAAAAATTGGCACGTCAATTGGACTCTGTTTGGTATTCGTTTTCTGCAAAATTCAAAAACAAGGAGAAAACAGAAACTGGCATTGGGCTCTAGGTTAATAGGTTAGTCCCAAAAATCATATAAAATAGCATATAAATGCATATAAAACATCTAAGATGGATAATACAATAGCATGAATACTTCATAAATTATAGATATGTTGGAGATGTATCAGCATCCCCAAGCTTAATTCCTGCTCGTCCTCGAGTAGGTAAATGATAAAAGAAATAATTTATGAAGTGTGAATGCTAGCAGGTGCACAAGTTTGATCAATGATAATTTCAATCACCTTTTCTAGCATCATTATATGTCATAACAGTAGCTCATCTCATAAAACTTCTCATGATAAAGTAACAAGCTATTCACATGTTAAAGTATAGATCATAAACTTTCTTGAAAACTAACAACCAGTGTTATCAGTCATCAAACAATTACAATTCATCTTATTTCCAGGAAGAGTCTATGTCAGAGCTTTGATTTAGCAAACTCCACATACTCAACTATCATTTAGTCTTTCACAATTGCTAACACTCACGCGATATTTATGGGTTCAAAGTTTTAATCAGACACAGAGAAAGATAGGGGCTTATAGATTCGCCTCCCAACCTTTTACCTCAAGGGTAATGTCAACAATAATAGTTCATGATGCCTTACATCCAGTTGGATATATATATCAGAATCTTTCCAACACAATGTGCTTGCCAAAGGATAAAATGTAAAAAGGAAAGGTGAAAAATCACCATGACTCTTGCATAAGGGTAAGAGATAAAAGTAAAAGATAGGCCCTTCGCAGAGGGAAGCAGAGGTTGCCATGCGCTTTCAGGGTTGCATGCACAAAATCTTAATGCGAAAGAACGTCACTTTATATTGCCACTTGTGATATGGACCTTTATTATGCGGTCCGTCGCTTTTATTTCTTCCACATCACAAGATCGTATAAAGCTTATTTCCTCCATACTAACCAATCATACATATTTAGAGACCAATTTTTATTGCTTGCACCGCTGACAACTTACTTGACGGATCTTACTCAATCCATAGGTAGGTATGGTGGACTCTCATGGAAAAACCAGGTTTAAGGGTAGTTTGAAGCACAAGTAGTATCTCTACTTAGTGCAAAGAATTTGGCTAGCATGAGTGGGGAAAAGCAAGCTCAACGTGTTGGGCGATCCATGACAATATACTTTATTTCAGATATAAGAAAACATAACCCATTACGTTGTCTTCCTTGTCCAACATCAACCTTTTAGCATGTCATATTTTAATGAGTGCTCACAATTACAAAAGATGTCCAAGATAGTATATTTATATGTGAAATCCCTCTTCCTAAAATATTCTTTCATGAATTGTTCAAGTGACCAATTCTACGTTTGCTAACTTTCAATAAGTTTACTACCTATACTTATTATGTGTGAAGTCATTACTCCCCATGTTGTAAGCATATGAAACATATATAAATTTAGGTTTATGACATTCAATTTATTCAACATTTACTCATAGGATATACGTGAAGCACATGAGTAAATGACAAACTACTCCAAAAGATACGAGTGAGGAACACTGAGTAGTCAAATAATTAACTAGCCATGGGAGGATTCTTTTTCATTCAATATTTCAGATCCAATGATTTTATTCAAACAGCAAGTAAAATTGAAAATACGCTCCAAGCAAAACACACATCATGTGACGAATAAAAATATAGCTCCGAGTAAGGTATACCGATAGTTTTGAAGACGAAAGAGGGGATGCCTTCCGGGGCATCCCCGAGCTTAGGCGCTTGAGTCTTCCTTGAATATTACCTTGGGGTGCCTTGGGCATCCTCAAGCTTAGGGTCTTTCCACTCCTTATTCTCCTCATATCGATATCTCACCCAAAGCTTGAAAACTTCAATCACACAAAACTTAACAAAACTTCGTGAGATAGGTTAATATGATAAAGAGTAAACCATCCAGTTTGGTACTGTCTAATACAAGGTTCATAATTTTTCCCACACAATGTCTATTGTACCATATCATTTCTACAATTTATATTGAGAAATATAATTCATAGAAACTAGAAAACAAGCAAACTATGCAAAGAAAACAGAATCTGTCAGAAACAGAACAGTCTGTAATGATCTGAACATAAACCATACTTCTGCTACTCCAAAAATTATGAAATAAATTTGTGGACGTGAGGAATTTTTCTATGAATCTTCTTAAAAAAGAATCAACTCAAAATCACTCTTATGTAAAAAATTACAGCTAATCTCGTGAGCGCAAAGTTTCTGTTTTTTACAGCAAGATCACATTGACTTTCTCGCAAGTCTTCCCAAAGGTCTTAGTTGGCACATTATTGAAACAAAAGCTATAAAACATGATTAATACAGTAGCTTAATCATGTAAACACACAAAAACAGTAAGAGTAAATATTGCTTGTCTCCCAACAAGCGCGTTTCTTTAATGCCTTTTAGCTAGGCATGATGATTTCAATGATGCTCACATAAAAGAAAAGAATTGAAACAGAGAGCATCATGAAGAATATGACTAGCACATTTAAACATAACCCACTTCCTATGCCTAGGGATTTTGTGAGCACAGCATTTATAAGAACAACAATCAACTAGCATAGGAAGGCAAAACAAGTATAATTCAAAACTTTAAGCACTTAGAGAGGAAACTTAATATTATTGCAACTCCTACAAGCATGTATTCCTCCCTCATAATAATTTTCAGTAGCATATTGGATAGAAAATTTGTTCTCATACTCAACTGGAACCTCTTCCAAAATAGTGGAATCATTACTAGCTAAAGTTGACACTTTTCCAAATCCACTTTCATAAATATCACATTAAGATTCAACAACCTCCAAAATAGTGGGATCACTAATTCCTAAAGTTGACACTCTTCCAAACCCGCTTTAAATGATGGTATTATTCATACTCCAAAAGATAAAAGTGAAGTTCATGGAGCATTCTACAATTAATATAGACTAACCAATATCCAAGCTCAAAATGTATAAGTGAAGCACATGAAGCATTCTATAAAACCATACTCAAAAGATTTAAGTGAAGCACAAAGAGCAATTCTATAAGATCATACTTAAAATATATAAGTGAAGCACATGAAGTATTCTATAAATTGATGAAGGGACATCTCATACTAGCATGGTTCTTAAAGAAAAATAAAAACACAAAGGACACAAATCATGTGAACAAAACAAAAACCAAGGTATACCGATATTTGTTGAAGAAGAAAGATGGGATGCCAACCGGGGCATCCCCAAGCTTAGATGCTTGAGTATCCTTTGAAATATTTACTTGGGGTGCCTTGGGCATCCCAAAGCTTGAACTCTCGCATCTCTTTATTCTTCTCATATTGATAGCTCCTCGACCTTCGGACACTTCATCCACACAAAACTTTAACAAAAACTTGTGAGATCCGTTAGTGTAATAAAGCAAATCACTACCTCTAGGTACTGTTGCAAACTCATTCCAATTTCATATTAAAACTATATCTACTGTATTCCAACTTCACCATGGTTCATACCCCCCGATACTACCCATAGATTCATCAAAATAAGCGATCAACACATAGAAAACAAATCTGTCTAAAACAGGACAGTCTGTAGTAATCTGGAGGTTTAGTAAACTTCTGTAACTTCAAAAATTATGAACTAAATTTGACAATTTGAAAATTTTGTACAGAAGTAAAGTGCAAAACGTTTCAGACCCATTTGACTTTCCAGTAAAAACGTAAATTCATGCACTACAGCTAAAGTTTCTGTTTTTGTTCTGCACATAGTAAACAAGCAATCTAATCATCCTAAAACCAAAGCTTGGCACATTATTTTTATAATACAAAGAATATATACAAGGGGATAATTATTTACAGAGAAACTTCCATGAAAAATTCTACATTGTTTCCGTGAGCATGAAGACAAGTGCTCAAGGTCGACCCTCACTTCTTCAATGCATAACTTTCCAATCACTTCTCTTTTTGAAAAACTTTTTAGGCATGAGAGGCAAGTAATTTTTTTTGTATTTTCATTCTTTTAAAAAAAATTGTATGTTTCACCCACAACTAAACAGAAACAAAAAGGAAAAACAAAATCTACTTAGTGAAGAAAGCAAACAAGCACACACGAGAATATCAACCCCACGCTATTGCTCCCCGGCAACGGCGCCAGAAAAGAGCTTGATAATCCCCAATTGGAAGGAATCATCGTAGCAATTTCCAAAGGTGGAAGTGATAAGTATGGAGTGTCGAACCCACAAGGAGCTAAAGGTAATATCAATATTCTCTCAAGCCCTATCTGCCACTGATACGACTCTACGTACACCGAACGTTTGCTTCCAACTAGCAACGAGAAATAAAACTATGTTGTGGGTATGAAGTGGATAACTTTGTATGATATCGGAGAGCTAAAATATGAAAGTAGGTGCTGTTATCATAAAGTTAGAATATATTACTAAATATTATAAATAGGGAGTGTGGAATAATGGTGGATCGGTGTGCGGAATTGTCCTAGGCAATTGTTAACAAGACCGATAGTCGTCATTGCAATTTCATATGAGGGCGAGGCATAAGCTAACATACTTTCTCTACTTGGATCATGTGCACTTATGATTGGAACTCTAGCAAGCATCCGCAACTACTAAAGATCATTAAGGTAAAACCCAACCATAGCATTAAAGCATCAAGTCCTCTTTATTCCCATACGCAACAACCCCCTTACTGGGGTTTGTGCTACAGTCACTCACCAACCCACTATAAGCGAATCATGAACGTATTGCAACACCCTACAGCGGGAATCCCTCACGCTTGCGCGACACGGAGGGCACAATAGGACAGCACCAAAATAAGACATACAACTCGTACCAATCTAGATCATCAATCAACCCAAAGACAAATGATATCTACTCAAAACATCATAGGATGGCAACACATCATTGGATCATAATATGTGGCATAAAGCACCATGTTCAAGTAGGGATTACAGCGGGGTGCGGGAGAGTGGACCGCGTAAAAGAGATGAGGATGGTGATGATGATGGTGATGTTGATGAAGACGATCACCGCGGCGATGATTCCCCTCTCGATGGCACTCCGGTGCCACCAAGAGAGAGACGGAGAGGTTCTCCCCCTTGTGCTTCCTCCTCCATGGCCTTCCCCCTCTTGTCATTGGCCTTCATGGTGATGATGGCCCCTTCGGGATCCTCCTCCATGGCCTCCGGTGATGATGGCCCCCTCCGGCAGGGTGCCGGAGAGGGCCTAGATTGATTTCTCTTGGCTATAGAGTCTTGCGGCGGCGGAACTTCCGATCTAGGTTAATTTTTCGAGGTTTCTGTATTTATAGGAATTTTTGGCATCGGTCTCACGTCAAGGAGGTGCCCGAGTTGTCCACGAGGCAGGCCCACGCGCCCAGGGGGGTGGGCGCGCCCCCACCCTCGTGGGCAGCCCGTGACTCTTCTGGCCCAACTCCGATGCTCCGTGGTCTTCTTTTGGTCCATAAAAAATCATCAAAAATTGGCACGTCAATTGGCCTCTGTTTGGTATTCCTTTTCTGCAAAATTCAAAAACAAGGAGAAAACAGAAACTGGCACTGGGCTCTAAGTTAATAGGTTAGTCCCAAAAATCATATAAAATAGCATATAAATGCATATAAAACATCTAAGATGGATAATATAATAGTATGAATGCTTCATAAATTATAAATATGTTGGAGACGTATCAGCCGGCCCATTTTAACTTTATGGGCACTTTTGGGCCGGTCCACGTGTTAACATATCATAAGCGCATCTCGCCAATTGGATGAGTGACACATGTGCCAACACGGAGCTGACACGTGTTTCCTACAGCCAATGATGATTTTACACGTGGGAAATCCCCATTGGTCCGGGCTATTAACGGGTTATTGGATCCAAAACCGGACCCGATAGCTTAACGGCGTTCCATTACGTGGATGCCATGTGTCAGTCACCGTTGACAAAAGCACTTCTGAGACGTGCGATTTATCGTCATGGAAGTGGACACTTCCATGATGATAATTTTGGTAATGTCATGGAACACTTCTACGATAGCACAGGTATGACTATCTTGATTCTGTCATAAATTTGTCATGGATGTACATGCATGACAGAAAACGTGACCTACTGTGACAAACACGTATCATCACGGGAGTGTATTTTTTGTAGTGTACCCTCACTACCAAAAGATAGCTTACGCGGTCTTTATGGCATCCCGAAAACTCTGACACTATTTTCAAGAGTATTCAATCACGGTGGCATCCGAAGTACCACTTAATGACATTATCAAGAATAGGGATGTCACCGGTCGCATAGCTAAATGGGCCATCGAGCTCTTACCGTTCGAAATGACATACAAGCCACGCCGAGCTATTAAATCTTAGGTGCTGGCCGACTTTGCTGCAGAGTGGACGGAAGCCGAGCTCCCTAAAGAGTATAGTTCCTATTCCAACTAGATAATGTACTTCGACGGCTCTAAAATGCTAGCCGGACTGGGGGCTGGCGTCATCTTGACATCCCCTATGGGGGAGACAGTCCGCTACGTGTTGCAAATCATGTATACGTACTCCAATAATGCAACCAAATACGAGGCACTTCTACGTGGTCTCCGCATGGCTATCACCATGGGCATACAACGCCTCGAGGTGCGCGGCGACTCAAACCTTGCAATATCTCAGGTAAATTGAGAGTTCTATGCAAAAGATCCAAAAATGGTGGCACATCGAAATGCCGTATTAAAAATATCGCTTGGTTCGAGGGGCTTGAATTTCATCACGTCGCTCGAGACAGTAACCAGGTAGTGGATATACTCGCTCGCATGGGCGCCAAACACGACCCCGTCCGGTCTATTACCTTTGTGGAAAGGCTCTTCAAGCCATCCGTGGTTTGGAAGGACGAGAGTGGAGACGCCAGTACAGACCTGATCACGCCCCGAGCAGCCGAACTCAATACAGATATCATTGGGGGTTCGGATACTGAAATAACACCCTCTGCTCATGAGATCATGGCCGTTATTGCTCCATGGACCAAACCCATCCTGGCCTACCTTAATAGGCAGGAGTTTCCTGATGATCAAAATGAGGCCCATCGCATAGTTCGGCGTTCTAAAGCCTACAAAGTTCACGAATGTGAACTGTACAAGAAAAGCACTACCAGAGTTCAACAAAGGTGCATCTCCAAAGAGGAGGGACGACAACTCTTGGCTGAAATACATGCTAGTCTGGGTGGCCATCACGTCCCAGCTCGGGCCCTTGTAAGCAAAGCCTTCCGGACAGGTTTTTTTGGCCAACGGCCCGAGAAGACGCACAAGCCCTTGTCCAACGTTGTGTGGGATGTCAGCTTTTCGCTAATCAAAGTCATATGCCTCCCACTTCCTTAAGAACAATCCCCATCACTATGCCCTTCGCGGTCTGGGGGCTCAATATGGTCGGACCCTGATGTCTACTACGCAACTTGTTCTTGTAGACTTTTGTTGGGCCTCCAAGCGTAGAGTTTTGTAGGACAGTAGCAATTTTCCCTCAAGTGGATGACCTAAGGTTTCTCAATCCGTGGGAGGTGTAGGATGAAGATGGTCTCTCTCAAACAACCCTACAACCAAATAATAAAATGTCTCTTGTGTCCCCAACACACCCAATACAATGGCAAATTGGATAGGTGCACTAGTTTGGCGAAGAGATGGTAATAAAAGTGTAGTATGGATAGTAGATATTGATTTTTGTAGTAGGAACAATAAAAAACAGCAAGGTAGAAATTGATAAAATGGAGCACAAATGGTATTGCAATGCTTGAAAATGAGGCCTAGGGTCTGTACTTTCGCTAGTGCAATCTCTCAACAATGCTAATATAATTGGATCATATAACCAACCCTCAACATGCGATGAAGAATCACTCCAAAGTTCCTATCTGGTGGAGAACATAAGAAGAAATCATTGTAGGGTACGAAACCACCTCGACGCTATTCTTTCTGATCGATCTATCCAAGAGTTTGTACCAAAATAACAACCAATAATTTCAGAGTCATAATACTCAATCCAACCCAAAGAACCTCAAAGAGCGCCCCAAGATTTCTACCAGAGAAACAAAGACAAGAACGTGCATCAACCCCTATGCGTAGATTGCCCCAATGTCACCTCGGGAATCCGCGAGTCGAGTGCCAAAATATATATCAAGTGAACCAAAATAATACCCCATTGTCACCACGAGTATTCATTTGCAAGACATATATCAAGTGCTCTCAAGTATTCAAGCCGATAAAACGAAATCTCAAAGGGAAAACTCAATTCATCACAACAAGATAGAGAGGGGAAAACACCATATGATCCGACTATATTAACAAAGCCTGCGATACATCAAGATCGTGACATCTCAAGAACACGAGAGAGAGAGAGAGAGAGAGAGAGAGAGATTAAACACATAGCTACTGGTACAAACCCTCAGCCCCGAGGGTGGACTACTCCCTCCTCATCATGGTGGCCGCCGGGATGATGAAGATGGCCACCGGTTATGATTCCCCTCTGGCAGGGTGCTGGAACGGGGTCTAGATTGGTTTCTCGTGGCTACAGAGCCTTGCGGCGGTGGAACTTCTGATCTAGGGTCTCCCCGAGGGTTTTTGGAATATTTGGTAATTTATAGGGCAAAGAGGGGGTGCTGGAGGCCACCGAGGTGGGCACAATCCACCTGGGCGCTTGGGCCCCCAGGCGCGCCCTGGTGGGTTGTGCCCCCTCGGGGCACCCGCAGGTGCTTCTCTGACCCACTGGATGTCTTCTGGTCCATAAAAAATCCACAAAAAGTTTCGCGGTGTTTGGACTCCGTTTGATATTGATTTCCTGCGATGTAAAAAACAAGCAAAAAATAACAACTGGCAATGGGCACTGGGTCAAGAGGTTACTCCCAAAAATGATATAAAGTTGCTATAAAATTATTGTAAAACATCCAAGAATGATAATATAACAGCATGAATACTTCATAAATTATAGATACGTTGGAGACAAATCAGACCCCTTAAAGGGGGAACCCACAAAAAGAAATATTTACTGGTTATGGTGGATAAATTCACTAAGTGGACAGAGGCCAAACTAGTAAAAACGACTGAAGCAGGACTAGTGATTGACTTTATATCCGGCGTGGTACACCGCTACGGTGTCCCGCACAACATCATCACTGATAATGGCTCCAATTTTACAGCTAATGAGGTAAAAAACTGGTGTGCTAAATTGGGCATTAAACTCGACTATGCATCCGTCTATCACCCTCAAACAAACAGCCAGGTTGAACGGGCTAATGGCCTAATAATGAGCGGCATTAAACCCCGACTAGTGCGCTCCCTACGGGAGTCAGATAAGCAATGGGTTGAGGAACTCGATTCCGTGCTCTGGGGGCTGCGGACTACACCCAACTGAACAACCAGATACACACCTTTCTTCATGGTGTACGACGCAGAAGCTGTCCTGCTGTAACACCCTGGACACACCCGCTGGTGGTCGTTACTCCTGGTGGGATCTAGACTGGCCCCACAGATCAATACTAGTCTTTTCTGCGCACTTTGTCCTCACTCGTGCGCACCCGGGAGCAACTTCCCGGTCGATCACCCATCCTGAAATTACTCCAAGCTGAGCACGCTTAACTTTTGAGTTCTGTCTGAATGGGCTTCTGGAAAAGAAGGAATTCCTTATTGATATGAGTAGTCCATCATCCCTATTAAGCCAGGCTATCACATACACCCCCACTCAGAGGAACCAACGTCCTCGTCAGGCCACATGAACGTTCCATCTTGGCACATACGTCTGTGCTTCCAGTCCGGCACATGTGCCATGATGTGTGCCACGACGGGTCACAAACATCATGCACAACATGACCGCGCACCTGTCTGCAAACATCCTGTAACCACGAGGGTCGGCTCTGATACCAACTTGTAACACCCCGAACACACCCGCCGGTGGTCATTACTCCTGGCGGGATCTAGACTAGCCCCGCAGATCAATACTAGTCTTTTCTGTGCACTTTGTCCTCACTCGTACGCACCCGGGAGCAACTTCCCGGTCGGTCACCCATCCTGAAATTACTCCAAGCTGAGCATGCTTAAATTTGGAGTTCTGTCTGAATGGGCTTTCGGAAAAGAAGGAATTCCTTATTGATATGAGTAGCCCATCATCCCTATTAAGCCAGGCTATCACACCTGCCCTGCGACATTATTCATGACTCACCTTGAGTGCGCATGTACGAAGAGCGAGAAGCCGAGCTCGATCGGCAGGATGACCTAGATGGCCTCGAAGAGGAGCACGATATCGCACATGCTCATTCCACATTTTGTCAACAACAAGCCAGGCAATACCAAAGCAAACAAGTACGGGCTAAGACATGTAACGTTAGCGACCTCATCTTGCATCTCCCAGAGAAGAAGAAGGATAAGCTCAAACCAAGATGGGAGGTCCCCGTCATCATAGATGAAGTTCTCACGGAGGAGCCTATCGCCTTCGTAATGCATCAGATAATCGCCTTGAGCCGAATCCATGGAACGCTGCTCGGCTCTGACGATTCTACGGATAGTTCGGTAGCACCTTTTTTTACTTTGACTAGGTTCCTTTTTCTCCTCTCCTTTTTATTTTTTTCCTTTTTATATCCTAGGGTATGTTCGGATCAACCGAACTGTTAGGGGTACACATCTTTAAATGTATAGACCCCACTATAACTGGGGGCTTCTTTGACGAAGCTTATTATTAAAAGCTTGTGGCTTACATTGTTTACGTCATTTGTTCTATACACTTTTTTGCCATGACATGCACCTCTATGACTTCAGTTTTTGCCAAGATGGGTTGCCTCACTCCTGTGTTTTTACCCTATGTTCCTGATTGTTCGGCTAGGGTGTAAAGGGAGCACCTCTGCGATTGTTAGAACCGGGAAATTCGGATCTGTACCTCAGACGGGTGAAGCCGAAAGCTAGCGTTCTTAAGGGAATAATTGGTTGGCAACAAATTATTTACGTTTATGTAATTCTTCTAACAAATAAGGGATAGGCTGCCCGTAATTCTATCTTTCGAATCAAATCCTAGGCATGCATAATTAGGCATGCCGACCCAAGGAAAGGAACCCTTAACGAAACTATTTTCCCTGGAAGATGTTTCTTACGTTAAATAGTAATATAACATAAGTCCCCGAACAAATTTTGTCTGTTTGAGCAATATGACCGGATTGCCTGGTTTCCGGACATAATGAATGTTTATTACATTCCAACATGGTATCCGGAAACACTCCAACTTCTTGGTTCGGAGGATGAAGCCGAAGGCCTGTGATGACAAATTTTGACAAGTTCGGTTGGAGATAAGTTCGTTGATAAAGTACATTGATACATTGAAAACGCCTACTCTTTATCTATGTCATCTATAGGACTGTTTAGGCTACAGCCTTCTTGCGAATATTTCACAGCTATCATCACTTGGTCATATACCAAGTTCACGGGAATCTCTTTTCCGGCGGTCCCTAAGGTCCAACTCGGGCCATACGATTTGGATCGAGCCCAGTGTAGCGCGTTTTCACCATCGTCCATGGCTCTCATGCACCTTCCCGGCATGCTGATGCCTTCCATAGCTCAAAAAGGCACTAGGCACCTTTGAATAGGTTCGCCAAGCCCTCCATACTTTCTGGAGGGGCATCGGATGGCCATAAGGATTTTGCCATACTTCTCATGGCCTTCTGGGCCCGCTCATGCACTACAGACATCTCTTTTAGAACGTCGCCTCGGAATCTGGATACTTGTGACGCCCGGTTAACAAACCTGCAAGAACAACATTATAACACTCCGAATTATGGGATAATATGAGTTCCTTGGATGGTTCAAAGGTCATACCGAATATGCCGCCTTTCAACTTTGTATTCTCTTTTTGTGCGTCCAATAATTGAGCCTTTAAGCTCTTTATCTCTTCGGCTTGCTTATCCTTTACCTCCTCCAGTTTGTTCTTTTGATCAATGGTCATCATGACCTTCTTCATTTCCTCTAGATCTGTGGTGGCGGCATTTAGCTTTGTCCGTCTCGTTCCAAGCTCCTGGGACAGTGCGTTGTTCTTCCCTTTGAGAACCTGCGGTCATAACGATCCTTAAATCGGTTGGCCTAAACAGCTTCAAGACTTAGGGGCTTCTGGCGTATATCTATTAAATTTACACAAACCATTACCTGCATATATTTTCAAAACAGGTGAGCAACTCCAGCAAGTCCGTCCCGAGCGGCTCGGATATATGCATCCACGGTGCTGAGGGCAGTAAATTCCTGCTCGGTAAAAACTAGAGAATGAATGGTCTCTTTGAGTCATCCATGATTCATCACGCTCTCCACTTCGGAATTTGTGACGGATGCGTCATCCGAATCCTCATGGGGTGGATGAGTTGGCACTGCATCCGTATTGGGTCTCATCCTGGTTGATGAGCCCATTGCCGGATTAGCTGATGAAGGACTAACTGGGACTTTGGACACGGTTTGGCGTGTGGTCCTCCTGAAATAAGATGGGAGGAGAAATATGACAATCTGGTCTTATGCTTCAGCACATGTTAAAAATTATAGCTCTTTGATGAAGGAGGGGGCTCGATGGCGCTTTCGGTTTCCTTTCGCTATGAAGGCCCACCCTGCGTAGATGCTATCTTCCTAGAGGCTGCCCTTGATGGAGTGCGGCTCGCTGCGCGTCGAACCAATGAAGCACGATTCAGTGTGATGGGTGAGCCGCAAGTGGGTGGCTCCCTTTCTCAAAGGATGATTTCCAAGTACTTACAATGGAGAAAGGGAGAAGGCCGGTGTAGTCGGCCATAATAGCCACTTCCAGGCCATCAAGGCACGCTTGATAAAAGACTCCATCATCAAACTCTATAAATATATCTGGATCTTCGTAGAACCTGGGGTCTTCGTTGGGGGCATAATCCTTTGGCTGTGGGGAGGGGCAATGAACATTTTAGACCACCTTCCTCCATGTCTGTTTTAAGACGACCAGAACAATCTGATTAGCATACCTCAATAATGAGGTAGAACCATGCTGATAATCAAAAACTTACCCATTCAATGGGGTTATACATGGAAAAACCTTCCTGACAATTTAAATGGGTGAATTCCTCTTTCTTCCCCTTATAAAGATCTGCCAGAATGGCGGCCAGAGCGGCTGGGGCATCCGGGCCCTCGCGCTTATAACGAGGTGCGCCGTCCTCTCTTTGTAACACCATAAAGGGGTCACTCTGGACTGAAGGGGCTGGATGCATCGCTTTATCGCGATGGCCATGACTTTGATTATCGAGAGTTCGGAATGGGCAAGTAACCTGACCTTGCTTACCAACCTCTTTACTTTCGTAGTGTCTTCTTCCTTGGGGCTCCGGGGGCACCAATTGAGACATTTCTTCAAAGGAGCGCTCGAGAATTCAGGAAGTCCAAGCCGAACTGGGTCCGGAAGGGGAACGTCCTCAATATAAAACCATTCCGAAGTCCATTCTTGGGATTCCTTCTTGGGAGTTCCGACGAGGTAACCTGATCCGGCTATGCGCCATACTTTGGTGCTGCCCACTTCAAATATGGAACCCCCTTGATGACGAGAGACGAGGCAAAAGAACTTTCTCCATAGTTCGAAATGAGCCTCGCAGCCTAAAAACAGTTTGCAAAGAGCGACAAAACCCGAGATGTGCAGGATAGAACCTGGCGTGAGGTTGTGCAGCTGGATCCCATTGGGGGTGGATCGGAAATCCTAAGCCCCTCAGAAGAAACGAGACAAAGCACACCCTCTCCTCCTTGTTGGGGTAGGGGAAATTCTCTGCTAGCACATCATTACCAATCGAGGCCAATCCCGCCCGCACGGAGATTAGATCGATGGGACGGAGATATCCCTGCGTCTGGAGTCGATTCAGCTGGAGGTGAGACACTGAGCAGCTTCGCCAATCACCCGCTTGAGGGCCATGAGGGTGCGAGGAAGAGCTAGGAGCGCTCGCCATCTTTTGAAGTTTTTTCGTGGTTTGCTGTGATGCTCCTTGCGCAAATTGGGATGGCATTTGGGGATCTAACCTCCTTATATAGATGCCGCCCTTGCATGGTAAGGGGCTGATTTGTAAAAAAAATATGGACCGTTCGCATTCGTCTGACGCGTGGAAATTGAGGCGACGACAGGAAGGAATCATAAAGGCAGAACATGGAGGTCAAAACCGGACTGTCGTCAATCCAGAGTATGGTGAAGAACCCGCCTTGCAAAGCCGAAGACATAAGCTGGATACTACATCGTCATTGAAGGCATGTTCGGGGGCTACTAAGGGAGTCCTGGATTCGGGGGTCCTCAGGTTTCCGGCCTATTCGATATGGGTCGGGCTGACGGGTCATGAAGACAAAGCAGAAGACCACCTCCCGTTTCCGGGTAGGACTCATATGTGCGTAGAACGGCAAGTTTGGTGTCCGGATGTACTACTCCTTTCCTCTGAACTGACTTTGTATAAACCCTAGGCCCCTCTGGTGTGTATATAAACTGGAGGGGTTAGTCCACAAAGGGCATCAGAATAATCATAGGCTAGACAGCTAGGGTTTGGCCATTATGATCTCGAGCTAGATCAACTCTTGTAACCCCTATACTCATCGAATACAATCAAGCAGGACGTAGGGTGTTACCTCCTTCAAGAGGGCCCGAACCTGGGTAAACACCGTGTCCCATTGTCCCTTGATACCATTGATCCTTAGACTCACAGCTTGGCCCCCCCTACCTGAGATCTGCCAGTTTTGACAACGACAGGCAGTGATAGTCATACTGCTTACCACCAACGTCTTATTTTGATTCGGCGGTATTGTGGGATGAAGCGGCCCGGACCAACCTTAGATGTCCATGCAAAGGAGACCGGTTCCACCGACTGACATGCAACTAGTTTTGCATAAAGGTGGCTGGTGGGTGTCTGTTTCTCCTACACTAGTTGAATCAAATTTGACTACGGCCGGTCCTCAACATGAATCACCGTTGTGGTTTTTGCGTAGGTATGAACGGTTCTTGCTAGAAGCCCGTAGCAGCCACGTAAAACTTGCAACAACAAAGTAGAGGACGTCTAACTTGTTTTTGCAAGGCATGTTGTGATGTGATATGGTCAAGATATGATGTGATATATGTTGTTGTATGAGATGATCATGTTTTGTAAATTATCGGCAATCGGCAAGAGCCTTATGGTTGTCTCTTTATTGTATGAAATGCAAACGCCATGTAATTGCTTTACTTTATCGCTATGCATTAGCAATAGTTGTAGAAGCAATAGTTGGCGAGACGACCACGACGCTACGATGGAGATCAAGGTGTCAAGTCGGTGACGATGGAGATCATGATGATGCTTTGGAGATGGAGATCAAAAGCACAAGATGATGATGGCCATAGCTTGTCACATATTTTGATTGCATCTGATGTTTATCCTTTATGCATCTTATTTTGCTTAGAACTGCGGTAGCACTATAAGATGACCCCTTCACTTAATTTCAAGATAAAAGGGTTCTCCCAGAGTATGCACCGTTGCTACAGTTCGTCGTTTCGAGACACCACGTGATGATCGGGTGTGATAGACTCTACGTTCACATACAACGGGTGTAACACAGTTTTGCACATGCAGAATACTTGGGTTAAACTTGACGAGCCTAGCATGTACATACATGGTCTCGGAACGCTGGAGACCGAAAGGTCGAACATGAGTCATATAGTAGATATGATCAACATAGAGATGTTCACCAGTCATGACTACCCCATCTCACGTGATGATCGGACATGGGTTAGTTGCTTTGGATCAAGTATCACTTAGATAAACTTGAGGGATGTTTATTTAGGTGGGAGTTCATTTGTAATTTCATTAATTGAACTCAATTTATCATGAATTTAGTCTTGATAGTCTTGCATATCTATGTTGTAGATCAATAGCTCGCGATATAGCTCCTATATTTTTTTTGATATGTTCCTAGAGAAAACTAAGTTGAAAGATGATAGTAGCAATGATTCGTGTCACAACCGGTTTTCCAATAAAAATGTTTATTGAGAAACCGATCCCTTTTACGGACCAGTAGAGAAGAATCCTTCTCACTGGTAGACAATTTCTTGATCACAGAAGAAAAACCAGGAGTACTAAATATAATACAAGGTTGAGCGGAGACTTCTCAACAATCTATTACAAACACGCCGATATTACACATAAAGGTGGATATGGTGGCATAACTACTGACTCACAAATAGAAGCGGTGGTGGATATGTCACAGTGAAGTGGGTGACATGAGTCCTGAAATCTAACAGCTCATCGAGCGTCGGAGTGAGGCTCGAGGATACTTATTGTGGGTGGCGGAAGCGTATATAATACAAGTGACCAACATCCAGGATCGCACGGGACTGACTGGGACTCCTCTAGGCGTCGGACTCACTATCAAACTCTTCATCCATGAGATCGCCTTCGTCCACATCTGGCCAAATCAACAAGCCAGGTGAGTACTATGAAAGTACTCGCAAGACAGTTTGGACATAAGATATAACAAATGCAAACATGATGCATATGAACAGATTAATAATGCGCACTCAGACAATGAGATAGCAATGCATGGGAAATAAAAAGGGAGTCGGACGGTAGTCCTCCCGAAATCCCAACGTAATACTGAAGGCCAATCGAGTGTCTGAATGACTCCTCGAAAGGATACAAATAAAATAACAATGCCGCAGTCGGGCGTCAAGGCGACACCACATAAAGGGCTTATAATGGAATACAAATGACAGTGCGTGCCACAGTCGGACGTCTGAGCGACATCACGTAAAGGGCTTATACCAAAAGTAAATAACGAGCGTGCCATAGTCGGACGTCTGAGTGACATCACATAAAGGCTTATATCAAAAGTAAATGACAAGAGTGCCACAGTCGGACGTCTGAGCGACATCACATAAAGGGCTTATATCAAAAGTAAATGACAAGAGTGCCACAGTCGGACGTCTGAGCGACATCACATAAAGGGCTTATATCAAAGGTAAATGACAAGAGTGCCAGAGTCGGACGTCTGAGCAACATCACATAAAGGGCTTATATCAAAGGTAAATGACAAGAGTGCCACAGTCGGACGTCTGAGCGACATCACATACGGGGCTTATATTTCATAACTCAATATTTCAGTAGCTCATGAGTTTAAATTATTTCAAGGAAATATTCAGGCACGAGATAAATAAAAGTTTAGTCCATCCACAGGAACAACGTTCAACCGGGTTTACCACTCAAGCTTGCTCACTGAGATTTCCACGGAGACCGACACAGGGACTGACGTGGATATAGATATGCTGGCCACGGTCTTTGACCATGGACACGTTGACTTGGAAGGATTTGACTCTGCAGAGCTTGTACTATTTAACCACAGCCAACGGATTTCAGTAGTCACAAGGGACTAGTTCCGTTTACGGTGTTTTAGGAGAAACACATCTAACCAGTACACACCCATTCAACATTCCGTTGCCAGGAATCACCCCAAGCAACGTTCAAGAAAAACCCTGAGACGGGGAGGCTACAACCTCGCGTAGCATGGGATCAAATTTATACCGCGCGCTCTAAGGGGTGCCCCCCTCTCGGTCCCAACCGGAAACACCCATGCCCCCTGACCGGATGACTGGCTTTAATCCAGGGCCATGGAACCCTCATCCCGGCCCCTCTATTTGGTGTGTACAAGGAAAGAGGTTAGCAACTTACCAAACCGTATTCTTTGCAGAAAACATGTGGCAGCACGAAAGGGGGAGAACGGTAACGTGGCTCAGTCCACGTTAACGTCAGAGTTTATCGGATGACGTAAGACTGGAATGCTACAACAATACCATCTTACTACCTTTCATGTCACCACATGATCAGGTCATCTCTCATCAAAGATCGCAGTAACTTCGAAGCACACGGTTAGTTGCCTTGCATGCAACGTAATACTCACCGATGCTCATATGCCATGTACAAACCATTCAAGCAAACATGCAAAACACTCATCGTATCAAAGGTTCAAACATGCTTGCCTGGTTCGGAGAAGTCGGAGTCTAGCTTGGCGAAGTTCGCGGCTCCGTCACCTCCTCCGGAACCTACGGTATAACGAAACCGTATACTAACGTGAAAATCGTTGCGCTTATAAAAAAATTGTTCCAAATTTTTTCCACATAAATACTATAAAAAACTAGACAAAAATATAAGACTGACAGAAAAAGAATCAATCAAAAATCATCTTCTGTTAAAAAGATACAAGGGTTTTAGTCCAAGGACTAATCTGTGATGAAACAGAAAAGAAGCAGGGACTTGTTTGAAAAACTAGAAAACGGTTCGGTAAGAAATACGTCAGCCCAGAAGGAAAAAACGTTCTGCCCGAAGGCACTTTCAGAAAACGGTTCGAGGGAGAAAGGAGAGAGGCTGACGGGGGGTCCCACCCGTCAGGTTCAAAACTTCCAACGTAGCTCGCCAGCGCCCGAAGGCTGCGGTGGTCGCCGGCGTTGAACCACGGCGAGGCAGAGTGATCAGAGGGTACCTACAGGTTCAGGGTGTTCTTCCGCGTCGGTGGGTGGTGGACTTGACCATCGGAGAGCACCACGTCGACGGCGACACTATCTCCGGCGGACGGTGGTTCGGGCGATGGTGGAGCTCTCCGGTGGGTGCTGCAAGCTTCAAATTGATGCGCGGGTCAGAGATGTGGATGCCCTAGGAGGCTACTGGCAAGAGTTGAGAGGTAGGGGTGCACGCACGGGGGTGAATCGAGCTGGGTCCCGAAGCGGGTCGAGGCGGCCGGAGATGGGGAAGAAGACTCCCTCGGGGCTCTTCCAGTGGCTTGGCGTGGTACTAGTGGTGTGTAGAGGTGGTGCGGGTTCGAGTCCGAGCTCGGGACCTCCTTTTATAGGCGATCCGAGGGGGTGGCCATGAACGGGATAACGCCGGCGAGAAATTACGGCGAGGAAGAGATTGGGCAGGGGGTTTAGGTGGTTAGGCATCATCGTGGAGGATCACTGGCGCCATTTCTCTGCACAAACCTCGGTCGGGCTTGCGTAATACGCCGGTCCTCGACGGAACGGCCGTACGGGCACGGCGGCGGCAGGAAGCGCGCTCCGCGCCTACCAGTTCACGACGACGGACCTGCAGCGTGCACGGGTGAGTGGATGGCCAAGCGGTGGCCTCTGGTGGCTTGGGCGGCGCTGGACGGCGCCGTCCAACGCTGCGCCTCTCTGGCAGCCGCAAAGGGCGCTGCTGCCGTCGCTCATGGGGTGGCGCACCTCCACCAGCTCGTCGCCGACGCCCACAAGCTTCTAGGCGATCGTGCGGCGCAGGGATAAGAAGGAAGCACAGGGCGCACGGCGCCACCGCGGCTACTGGCGAGATCGAGAAGGGGTTCTGAAGAAAACGACAGTGGCTCACTGAAACTGTATCTCTGAACTTCTGAACTTGACAGTAACAGTGTCCTTCAGGTGTTCGACGAAATGATTTGGCATGAAGAAAAAAAATTCTGGAGCTGGGACTTGGTGAGGTGACCTCTCGATGCATCCAGAGGCTGCCTGAATTTTCTCAGATTTTTCGGAGGAGAAAACAAATGAATTTCATCAAATTTGACAAAAATGGTCCAAACTTGCAGCAAGCACAATTTGAAATATTTGAACTGGAGACCAGTCGATCTTCATGGAACTTGGTTGAGGGCTCTAAGGACTAGCCAGGGAAAATGGTTTGGAGGCAAAACTCAAAGGCGAAAAGGTAGTTCCTTTGTAAATCTCCAAGAGCTAAAGTAGAAGGCAGAAAATATTTTTGATAAGAAATAAATGGAAGAAAAATCATGGGGGAGTTCAACTTGCTGGATTTGAAGTATATCTTGACACAAGGATGGGGAATGGCTTTTGGGAGGGGATTTCCACTTAGGTCATGGCAAGAGGAGATTTTGAAAGGGGAAAAGATCACTCCAAATGCCATAGGGCTATTTTAAAAGAAAAGATTTTCAAGAGCTTTTCCAAATGAAAAACATTTGAGTTGAGTCAACATAAGATGGAAAAACCTCCAAGACCAAAGATCAAGTTTTGGATGGAACCAAATAAAATACTTGTCATAAAAGAAATTTTTTTTGAGAGGGAGAGTTCTTTAGAAGAAAATTTTAAATAGCCTCCCTCAAATCAAATAAAAGATTTTGGTAGGCTACTGTGCCTCTTCGTGCAATTACACAGAAGGGTCCAATAAATCTTGGGGCTAGCTTCCCCTTAATCTTGAACCGTTGCAGGCCCCTCATAGCAGACACTCGTAGGTATACGTAATCACCGGGTTCAAAGCTGACCTCACGATGTTTTTGATCGTAATAGCTCTTTTGTCGGCTTTGAGCTGTCTTGAGTCTGTCCCTGATTTGTTTAACTTTCTCCTCGGCTTCCTTGAGCATGTCTGGACCGAAGATACGACTGTCACCTGTTTTTGACCAATTTTGTGGGTTACGACACCTCCGTCCGTACAATGCTTCAAAAGGTGCCATTTGCAAGCTGGCTTGGTAACTGTTGTTGTATGCGAACTCGGCATACGGTAAGCTTTCTTCCCAACTAGATCCATGGGTGAGCACACAGGCTCTCAACATGTCCTCTAGGATTTGGTTCACGCGTTCAGTCTGTCCATTAGTCTGGGGGTGGTACGCTGTACTGAATGCTAGTTGAGTGCCCAGAGCTTGTTGTAAGTGATCCCAAAATTTAGAGACAAATTGAGTGCCTCGGTCGGATATTATAGTCTTTGGGACTCCATGCAGACAAACTATACGGGAGAGATAAAGCTTAGCAAGTCTTTGAGTGGAGTAGGTCGTCTTCACGGGAATGAAATGTGCTACCTTGGTTAGCCTATCTGTGATGACCCATATAGCATCATTTCCGCGTTGTGATCGAGGTAGTCCGACGATAAAATCCATTCCAATTTCATCCCATTTCCACTCAGGTATCCTGTTTGGCTGTAGTAGCCCTGCTGGCTTTTGATGCTCGGCTTTAATGCGCTGACACGAATCACAACAAGCAATGAATGTGGCCATATCCCTTTTCATACCGTGCCACCAAAATCTATCCTGAATGTCTTTGTACATTTTGGTTCCTCCAGGGTGGATTGAATATGGGGCAATGTGGCTTTCGGTTAGGATTTGCCGTTTAAGGTCCGCAATGTTTGGTACGCAAAGTCTGTCCCCGTACCATAATACTCCCTCATTGTCTATGAGGAACTCTGAAGCCTTGCCAAGGCTCATTTTTCTCTTTATACCTTCGATGCTGGGATGTCCACGCTGAGCCTTCTTAATTTGTTCCATTAGGGTGGGCTGTATCTCCAGATTTGATACGTTGCCCTCAGCGACTATCATCATGTTTAGTTTAGCGAACTCCTGCTGAAACTCAGGCCTCAAGTTCGGTGGACTGTTGTTGCTCGAGCTGGGGTTCCGACTAAGAGCATCTGCCACTACATTTGCTTTCCCTGGATGGTAGTGAATGCCGACATCATAGTCCTTGACCAATTCCATCCAGCGTCGTTGTCACAAGTTTAGCTCTGGTTGCGTGAAAATATATTTAAGGCTCTTATGGTCCGTATATATTTCACAACGATTTCCCAGTAGAAAGTGCCTCCACTCTTTGAGTGCATGGATGACTGCTGCTAGCTCCAAGTCATGAGTAGGATAATTTTCCTCATGCTTCCGTAGTTGCCTGGAAGCATACGCGACAACTTTGCCGTCCTGCATCAATACGCATCCGAGGCCCTTCCGGGATGCGTCACAATACATTTCAAAACTCTTGTGTATGTCCGGCACAACCAAAACCGGTGCTGTTGTTAGTTTCTTCTTGAGTTCTTGGAAGCTTTTCTCGCATGCTTCAGTCCATACAAATTTCTTGTCTTTCTTGAGTAACTGTGTCATTGGTTTTGCCACAGTGGAGAATCCTTCAATAAACCTTCGGTAATATCCAGCCATTCCTAGGAAACTCCGTACATCTGTTACGTTGGCTGGTGGTTTCCAGTCAAGTATGGCTTTGACTTTTTCTGGGTCTACGGCCACGCCTTCTTGGGTCAATATATGGCCCAGAAAACCAACTTGTCTTAGCCAAAATTCGCATTTGCTAAATTTGGCGTACAATTGATGTTTCCTTAATTCTCCCAATACAATTCTGAGATGTTCAGCATGTTCTTCTGGTGTCCTTGAGTATACCAGAATATTGTCAATGAACACCACAACAAATTTGTCCATGAATTTCATAAACACTTTGTTCATGAGGTGGACAAAATATGCGGGGGCGTTCGTCAGTCCAAATGGCATTACTGTGAACTCATATAATCCGTATCTGGAGGTGAATGCTGTCTTAGGGATATCTTCTGCCCGTACTTTTAATTGATGATATCCCGATCTTAAATCAATTGTTGAGAACACCTTGGCTTGTGCGAGCTGGTCAAACAAATCATTTATCCGTGGCATCGGATATTTGTTTTTGATGGTGACCATATTGAGAGCTCGATAGTCTATACACAATCTCAGTGTCCCATCCTTTTTCTTGGCGAATAATACTGGCGAACCCCAAGGTGAGGAGCTGGCTCGAATAAATCCTTTGTCCAGTAATTCCTTTATTTGCTTCTTCAATTCTACCAACTCTGAGGGTGCCATTCTATAAGGTTTCTTATAGATGGGGGTGGTGCCCGGTGCTAGTTCAATGCTGAACTCTATCTCTCGGTCTGGTGGCATGCCTGGTAGTTCTTCAGGAAACACGTCGGGAAACTCGCACACCACTGGAACTTTTCTCAATTCTGAAATGTCCACTTTGTTCAACTTTGGTTGCCGTGACCGTGGTCTCTCTTGAGCTGTAACTTTTATTGTCTTGCCGTGATGATGAGTGAGAATCACAGTCCGATTGAAACAGTCAATAAATCCCTTGTTGGTGGTTAACCAGTCCATTCCTAGGATAACATCCAGTCCTTTATTTTCCAACACGATGAGATTAGCCTGAAACTTTAGTCCTTCAAATTCAATAATCACTCCTTGGCAGTAACTCTGAGTGATCTGTTTATTCCCGGGGGACTTGATGATGATAGATTTTTCCAAAGGAAGTATCGGAAAACCATGTTGTAAAACAAAACTCTTCGAAATGAACGAGTGAGAAGCTCCAGAATCAAACAAAACCATGGCAGGTATTGTGTTGACAGGGAACGTACCGAGTACGATGTCTGGGGCATTCTGTGCTTCTTCCTTGGTCACATGGTTCAGGTGACCCTTCGTGTGATTGTTGTTGGGATTGAAATTGTTACGCTTGGGGGCTGGATTATTCCCACCATTGTTCGGCTTGGGGGCCGAGTTCCTCGGCTTTGGGCACTGCTTGGCATAGTGACCTTCCTCTCCACAAGCATAGCAAGTGACCCCTGGGCGGTACGTGAAGTCCTTGTCCCTTGAATGAAACTGTCTGGTTGGCCTTAGAGCAGTAGTCATGGATTTTCTCGCTTCATTCCTCTGAACATCAGTCTTGCTCCGATTGTTGCGAGCAAGAGTCGTCTTGTCCCTTTTTCGCTTACGAATATCCTCCAGACTGCGGCGCTCATTCTCCAGCGTAATGGCCTTGTCAACCAGAGTTTTGAAATCTGGGAAAGTGTGTACGACCATAGGGGAGAGCGAGATGAAGCTATCGAGATGCTTGTTGAGTATCTCAAAGCTCTGGAGGCAGCTTTCGACAACCTCGTGGACGATCTTGTGGCTGCCCGCATGGACTTAGTTCGGGGCTATTCCGCCAACAGGAGGGAGCTTCTCCACATGGCACCGCCACTGACTTTTGTCTCGTCCTCAGCATCCTATTCACCTGCCATTTTGGCCACCGCTCGCCGTCTGCCTACCACTGAGGAGTTCGACCAGGTCATTGCTCCCACTCCAGTCAGAGCTGCACCGCCTGCCGCACCCACACCACCGCCTGTCGCACCCGCGCCATCTCCTCAGCGCAGTGCTACGCGCCTGGAGCCTATTAGGGAGGAGGTGGAGGTTGAGTCTCCTGCACCGCTGGGTCTTACCCTCGGCAGGGGAAGGACATCTTCACCATCTCCGACTGAGTGCGCCTAGTAACCGCGCGATGTGTCTGCTTGTGTGATATGTTTTATATGTTCATAAGTTTGTAGTAGTTGTGTGCGCTTCATCCCGGAGGAGTGTGCTAGCCTAAATAACATGTCAGGAGTGTGTACGCACATCCTGAGTGATGTATCGTATGTTTGCGTATCACGTGTAAGATTTGTACTGAGCAGTCCTTCTCCGTGCGCAATCAAATATTTTCTTGAAAAATCTTGAGGTCTTTTAAAAAATTTGCCTTTGCAAAATTTTCCTTGTGCCACACAGTTCATCTGATGAGTTTTGCAAAATATACCCCAGAGTGGAAAATGTCTTGTCCGTGGACTCGTTCCATGCCAAATCCACCAGAAGAAGTTTATGGGACACAAACAAGCAACAACTTCACACAGGGGCAGTCTAGTCAGCAGGGCAGCGAGGCAGCATTATCCCAAGTATGCCGCCTTTTCGAACAAAGCCAGCAACAGCACCAAGAGATGATGAATCACGTCATCAATATGGGAAATCACCATGAGCCATACCAACCACATTCCAAGTTGTCTGAACTACAGAAGACACGCCCTCCAACGTTTGCTCACACTGATAGGCCGCTTGAAGCCGATGATTGGCTTCGAGACATCGAAAGAAAGCTGATTATTGCACAATGTTCAGATCATGAGAAGGTGCTTTATGCACCTCACTACCTCACTGGAGCAGCTGCCGCATGGTGGGAAAACTTCCTACACATGCACCCTAGTGAACATAACATCACCAGGGAAGAGTATAAGGAAGGTTTTCATGGGGCACACATCCCCAGGAGCATTATAAAGATCAAGAAGAGGGAGTTCGATGACCACAAGCAGAGAGGCATGACAGTGACGGAATACAAAAGTCAGTTTACCCAACTATCTCGTTATGCCTACGATGAGCATATGACTGAGAACAAAAGGATGGAAAAATTTGTCACGACCGGTTTTCCAATAAAAATGTTTATTGAGAAACCGATCCCTTTTACAGACCAGTAGAGAAGAATCCTTCTCACTGGTAGACAATTTCTTGATCACAGAAGAAAAACCAGGAGTACTAAATATAATACAAGGTTGAGCGGAGACTTCTCAACAATTTATTACAAACACGTCGATATTACACATAAAGGCGGATATGGTGGCATAACTACTGACTCACAAATAGAAGCGGTGGTGGATATGTTACAGTGAAGTGGGTGACATGAGTCCTGATATCTAACAGCTCATCGAGCGTCGGAGTGAGGCTCGAGGATACTTATTGTGGGTGGCGGAAGCGTATATAATACAAGTGACCAACATCCAGGATCGCACGGGACTGACTGGGACTCCTCTAGGCGTCGGACTCACTATCAAACTCTTCATCCATGAGATCGCCTTCGTCCACATCTGGCCAAATCAACAAGCCAGGTGAGTACTATTAAAGTACTCGCAAGACAGTTTGGACATAAGATATAACAAATGCAAACATGATGCATATGAACAGATTAATAATGCGCACTTAGACAATGAGATAGCAATGCATGGGAAATAAAAAGGGAGTCGGGCGGTAGTCCTCCCGAAATCCCAACGTAATACTGAAGGCCAATCGAGTGTCTAAATGACTCCTCGAAAGGATACAAATAAAATAACAATGCCGCAGTCGGGCGTCAAGGCGACACCACATAAAGGGCTTATAATGGAATACAAATGACAGTGCGTGCCACAGTCGGATGTCTGAGCGACATCACGTAAAGGGCTTATACCAAAAGTAAATAACGAGCATGCCACAGTCGGACGTCTGAGCGACATCACATAAAGGGCTTATATCAAAAGTAAATGACAAGAGTGCCACAGTCGGACGTCCGAGCGACATCACATAAAGGGCTTATATCAAAGGTAAATGACAAGAGTGCCACAGTCGGACGTCTGAGCAACATCACATAAAGGGCTTATATCAAAGGTAAATGACAAGAGTGCCACAGTCGGACGTCTGAGCGACATCACATAAAGGGCTTATATCAAAGGTAAATGACAAGAGTGCCACAGTCGAACGTCTGAGCGACATCACGTAAGGGGCTTATATTTCATAACTCAATATTTCAGTAGCTCATGAGTTTAAATTATTTCAAGGAAATATTCAGGCACAAGATAAATAAAAGGTTAGTCCTTCCACAGGAATAACATTCAACCGGGTTTACCACTCAAGCTTGCTCACCGAGATTTCCACGGAGACCGACACAGGGACTGACGTGGATATAGATATGCTGGCCACGGTCTTTGACCATGGACACGTTGACTTGGAAGGATTTGACTCTGCAGAGCTTGTACTATTTAACCACAGCTAACGGATTTCAGTAGTCACAAGGGACTAGTTCCGTTTACGGTGTTTTAGGAGAAACACATCTAACCAGTACACACCCATTCAACATTCCGTTGCCAGGAATCACCCCAAGCAACGTTCAAGAAAAACCCTGAGACGGGGAGGCTACAACCTCGCGTAGCATGGGATCAAATTTATACCGCGCGCTCTAAGGGGTGCCCCCCTCTCGGTCCCAACCGGAAACACCCATGCCCCCTGACCGGATGACTGGCTTTAATCCAGGGCCATGGAACCCTCATCCCGGCCCCTCTATTTGGTGTGTACAAGGAAAGAGGTTAGCAACTTACTAAACCGTATTCTTTGCAGAAAACATGTGGCAGCACGAAAGGGGGAGAACGGTAACGTGGCTCAGTCCACGTTAACGTCAGAGTTTATCGGATGACGTAAGACTGGCATGCTACAACAATACCATCTTACAACCTTTCATGTCACCACATGATCAGGTCATCTCTCATCAAAGATCGCAGTAACTTCGAAGCACACGGTTAGTTGCCTTGCATGCAACGTAATACTCACCGATGCTCATATGCCATGTACAAACCATTCAAGCAAACATGCAAAACACTCATCATATCAAAGGTTCAAACATGCTTGCCTGGTTCGAAGAAGTGGGAGTCTAGCTCGGCGAAGTTCGCGGCTCCGTCACCTCCTCCGGAACCTACGGTATAACGAAACCGTATACTAACGTGAAAATCGTTGCGCTTATAAAAAAATTGTTCCAAAATTTTTCCAAATAAATACTATAAAAAACTAGACAAAAATATAAGACTGACAGAAAAAGAATCAATCAAAAAGCATCTTCTGTTAAAAAGATACAAGGGTTTTAGTCCAAGGACTAATCTGTGATGAAAGAGAAAAGAACCAGGGACTTGTTTGAAAAACCAGAAAACGGTTCGGTAAGAAATACGTCAGCCCAGAAGGAAAACACGTTCTGCCCGAAGGCGCTTTCAGAAAACGGTTCGAGGGAGAAAGGAGAGAGGGTTACGGGGGGTCCCACCCGTCAGGTTCAAAACTTCCAACGGAGCTCGCCGGCGCCCGAAGGCTGCGGTGGTCGCCGGCGTTGAACCACGGCGAGGCAGAGTGATCGGAGGGTACCTACAGGTTCAGGGTGTTCTTCCGCGTCGGTGGGTGGTGGACTTGACCGTCGGAGAGCACCACGTCGACGGCGACACTATCTCCGGCGGACGGTGGTTCGGGCGATGGTGGAGCTCTCCGGTGGGTGCTGCAAGCTTCAAATTGATGCGCGGGTCAGAGATGTGGATACCCTAGGAGGCTACTGACAAGAGTTGAGAGGTAGGGGTGCACGCACGGGGGTGAATCGAGCTGGGTCCCGAAGCGGGTCGAGGCGGCCGGAGATGGGGAAGAAGACTCCCCCGGGGCTCTTCTAGTGGCTTGGCGTGGTACTAGTGGTGTGCAGAGGTGGTGCGGGTTCGAGTCCGAGCTCGGGACCTCCTTTTATAGGCGATCCGAGGGGGTGGCCGTGAACGGGATAACGCCGGCGAGAAATTACGGCGAGGCAGAGGTTGGGCAGGGGGTTTAGGTGGTTAGGCATCATCGTGGAGGATCACTGGCGCCGTTTCTCTGCTCAAACCTCGGTTGGGCTTGCGTAATACGCCGGTCCTCGACGGAACGGCCGTACGGGAACGGCGGCGGCAGGGAGCGCGCTCCGCGCCTACCAGTTCACGACGACGGACCTGCAGCGTGCACGGGTGAGTGGATGGCCACGCGGTGGCCTCTGGTGGCTTGGGCGGCGCTGGACGGCGCCGTCCAACGCTGCGCCTCTCTGGCAGCCGCAAAGGGCGCTGCTGCCGTCGCTCACGGGGTGGCGCACCTCCACCAGCTCGTCGCCGACGCCCACAAGCTTCCAGGCGATCGTGCGGCGCAGGGATAAGAAGGAAGCACAGGGCGCACGGCGCCACCGCGGCTACTGGCGAGATCGAGAAGGGGTTCTGAAGAAAACGACAGTGGCTCACTGAAACTGTATCTCTGAACTTCTGAACTTGACAGTAACAGTGTCCTTCAGGTGTTCGACGAAATGATTTGGCATGAAGAAAAAAATTTCTGGAGCTGGGACTTGGTGAGGTGACCTCTCGATGCATCCAGAGGCTGCCTGAATTTTCTCAGATTTTTCGGAGGAGAAAACAAATGAATTTCATCAAATTTGACAAAAATGGTCCAAACTTGCAGCAAGCACAATTTGAAATATTTGAACTGGAGACCAGTGGATCTTCATGGAACTTGGTTGAGGGCTCTAAGGACTAGCCAGGGAAAATGGTTTGGAGGCAAAACTCAAAGGAGAAAAGGTAGTTCCTTTGTAAATCTCCAAGAGCTAAAGTAGAAGGCAGAAAATATTTTTGATAAGAAATAAATGGAAGAAAAATCATGGGGGAGTTCAACTTGCTGGATTTGAAGTATATCTTGACACAAGGATGGGGAATTTCTTTTGGGAGGGGATTTCCACTTAGGTCATGGCAAGAGGAGATTTTGAAAGGGGAAAAGATCACTCCAAATGCCATAGGGCTATTTTAAAAGAAAAGATTTTCAAGAGCTTTTCCAAATGAAAAACATTTGTGTTGAGTCAACATAAGATGGAAAAACCTCCAAGACCAAAGATCAAGTTTTGGATGGAACCAAATAAAATACTTGTCATAAAAGAAAAAAATTTGAGAGGGAGAGTTCTTTAGAAGAAAATTTTAAATAGCCTCCCTCAAATCAAATAAAAGATTTTGATAAAACCAAAATAAAAATTTTGGGTGTCACAATTCGGACTGGGTCCGTGATCTGAGGATTATCCTCATTGCTGCATAGAAGAATTATGTCCTTGATGCACCGCTAGGTGACAAACCTGTTGCACGAGCAGATGCAAACGTTATGAACGTTTTTGAAAGCTCGATATGATGACTACTTGATAGTTTAGTGCGCCATGCTTTACGACTTAGAACTGGGACTTCAAAAACATTTTGAAAGCCACAGCGCATATGAGATGTTCCAAGAGATGAAAATTGGTATTTCAGATTCATGCCCGTGTCAAGAGGTATGAGACCTCTGACAAGTACTTTGCCTACAAGGTGGAGGGGAATAGCTCAGCCAGTGAGCATGTACTCAGAATGTCTGGGTACTACAATCGCTTGAATCAAGTGGGAGTTAATCTTCCAGATAAGATAGTGATTGATAGAGTTCTCTAGTCACTATCACCAAGCTACTAGAACTTCGTGATGAACTATAATATTCAAGGGATGGCAAAACGATTCCCAAGCTCTTCGCGATGTTGAAATCGGCGAAGGTAGAAATCAAGAAAGAGCATCAAGTGTTGATGGTTAACAAGACCACTAGTTTCAAGAAAAAGGGTGAGGGAAAGAAAGGGAACTTCAAGAATTATGGCAAGCACGTTGCCACTCCCGTGAAGAAGCCCAAAGCTGGACCCAAGCCTGAAACAGAGTGCTTCTACTGCAAAGGAAATGGTCACTGGAAGTGGAACTGCCCCAAATACTTGGCGGATAAGAAGGACGACAAAATGAACAAAGGTGTATTTGATATACATGTTATTGATGTGTACTTTAATAGTGTTCATAGTATCCCCTGGGTACTTGATACCGGTTCAGTTGCTAAGATTAGTAACTCAAAGCATGAGTTGCAGAATGAACAAAGACTAGTTAAGGACGAAGTGACGATGTGTGTTGGAAGTGATTCCAAGGTTGATACGATCACCATCGCACACTCCCCTCTACCTTCGGGATTAGTGCTGAACCTAAATAAATGTTATTTGGTGTTTGCGTTGAGCATGAATATGATTGGATCATGTTTATTGCAATACGGTTATTCATTAAGTCAGAGAATAATTGTTGTTCTGTTTACATGAATAAAACCTTCTATGGTCATACACCCAAAGTGAATGGTTTATTGAATCTCGATTGTAGTGATACACATATTCATAATATTGATGCCAAAAGATGAAAAGTTGATAATTATAGTGCAACATATTTGTAGCACTGCCGTTTAGGTCATATTGGTGTAAAGCGCATGAAGAAACTCCATCTAGATGGACTTTTGGAATCACTTGATTATGAATCATTTGATACTTTCGAACCATGCCTCATGGGCAAGGTGACTAAAACTCCGTTCTCCGAAACAATGGAGCGAGCTAATGACTTATTGGAAATAATACATACCAATGTATGTGGTCCGATGAGTGTTGAAGGACACGGCGGGTATCGTTATTTTCTCACCTTCGCAGATGATTTGAGTAGGTATGGGTATATCTACATGATGAAACTCAAGTCTGAAATGTTTGAAAAGTTCAAAGAATTTCAGAGTGAAGTGGAGAATCATCATAACAAGAAAATAAAGTTTCTACATATGACCGCGGAGGCAAATATTTGAGTTACGAGTTTGGACTTCAATTAAAACAATGTGGAATTGTTTCACAACTCACGCCACCTGGAACACCACAGCGTAATGGTGTGTCCGAACATCGTAACCGTACTTTGTTGCATATGTGCATTCTATGATGTCTCTTACCGATTTACCACTATCATTTTGGGGTTATGCATTAGAGACAGCCGCATTCACGTTAAATAGGACACCGTCTAAATCTATTGAGATGGCACCATATGAACAATGGTTTGGCAATAAACCTAAGCTGTTGTTTCTTAAAATTTGGGGTTGCGTCACTTATGTCAAAAGGCTTCAGCCTGATAAGCTCGAACCCAAATCAGAGAAGTGCATCTTCATAGGATACACTAAGGAAACAATTGGGTACACCTTCTACCACCGATCCGAAGGCAAGATATTTGTTGCTAAGAATGGAACCTTTCTAGAGAAGGAGTTTCTCTCGAAAGAAGTGAGTGGGAGGAAAGTAGAACTTGATGAGGTAATTGTACCTTCTCTCGAATTGGAAAGTAGCACATCAGAGAAAACCATTCTCATGATGCCTACACCAACAAGGGAGGAAGCTAATGATGATGATCATGAAACTTCGGATCAAGTCATTACAGAACTTCGTAGGTCGACTAGAGCACGATCCGCACCAGAGTGGTATGGTAATCCTGTCCTGGAAGTCATGTTATTAGACCATGGCGAACCTACGAACTATGAAGAAGCTATGATGAGCCCAGATTCCAATAAATGGCTTGAGGCCATGAAATCTGAGATAGGATCCATGTATGAGAACAAAGTATGGACTTTGGTGGACTTGCCCGATGATCGGCAAGCCATTGAGAATAAATGGATCTTCAAGAAGAAGATAGACGCTCATGGTAATGTCACCATCTACAAAGCTCGACTTGTTCTGAAAGGTTTTCAACAAGTTCCAGGGGTTGACTACAATGAGACCTTCTCACCCGTAGCGATGCTCAAGTCAGTCCAAATCATGTTAGCAATTGCCGCATTTTATAATTATGAAATCTGGCAAATGCACGTCAAAACTGCATTCCTTAATGGATTTCTTAAAGAAGAGTTGTATACTATGCAACCAGAAGGTTTTGTCAATCCTCAAGGAGCTAACAAAGTGTGCAAACTTCAGCGATCCATCTATGGACTGGTGCAAGCATCTCGGAGTTGGAATATACGCTTTGATGAGGTGATCAAACCATATGGTTTTATATAGACTTATGGTGAAGCCTATATTTACAAGAAAGCGAGTGGGAGCTCTGTAGCATTTCTAATATTATATATGGATGACATATTGCTGATTGGAAATGATATAGAATTTTTGGATAGCATAAAAGGATACTTGAATAAGAATTTTTCAATGAAGACCTCCGTGAAGCTGCTTAGATAGTAGTCATCAAGATCTATAGAGATAGATCAAGATGCTTGATAAGATTTTTCAATGAGTACATACCTTGACAAGATTTTGGAGGAGTTCAAAATGGATCAGTCAAAGAAGGAGTTCTTGCCTTTATTGTAAGGTGTGAAGTTGAGTAAGACTCAAAGCCCGACCACGGCATAAGATAGAGAGAGAATGAAAGTCATTCCCTATGCCTCAGCCATCGGTTCTATAAAGCATTCCATGTTGTGTACCAGACCTATTGTGTACCTTGCCTTGAGTTTGGCAAGGGGGTACAATACTGATCCAGGAGTAGATCAATGGACAACGGTCAAAATTATCCTTAGAGGACTAAGGAAATATTTCTCGGTTATGGAGGTGATAAAGAGTTTGTCGTTAAGGGTTACGTTGATGCAAGCTTTGACACCAATTTAGATGACTATGAGTATCAATCTGGATACATATTGAAAGTGGGAGCAATTAGCTAAATTAGCTCCATGCAGAGCATTATAGACATAGAAATTTGCAAAGTACATACGGATTTTAATGTGGCAGACCCGCTGACTAAAGCTCTCTCACAAGCAAAACATGATCACACCTTAGTACTCTTTGGGTGTTAATCACATGGCAATCTAAACTAGATTCTTGACTCTAGTAAACCCTTTGAGTGTTAATCACATGGTGATGTGAACTATGGGTGTTAATCACATGGCGATGTGAACTATTGGTGTTAATCACATGGCGATGTGAACTAGATTATTGACTCTAGTGCAAGTGGGAGACTGAAGGAAATATGTCCTAGAGGCGATAATAAAGTTGTTATTTTATATTTCCTTATTCATGAAAAGGTTTATTATTCATGCTAGAATTGTATTGAATACATAAAAAAATACCATGTCCCTAGTAAGCCTCTACTAGACTAGCTCATTGATCAAAGATGGTTAAGCTAGATTTCCTAACCGTGGACATGTGTTGTCATTTGATAAGGAGATCACATCATTGACAAGACCCATCCATTAGCTTAGCATAATGATCGTTCAGTTTATTGCTATTGCTTTCTTCATGTCAAATACATATTCCTTCGACTATGAGATTATGCAACTCCCGGATACCGGAGGAATATCTTGTATGCTATCAGACGTCACAACGTAACTGGGTGATCATAAAGATGCTCTACAGGTATCTCCGAAGGTGTTTGTTGAGTTGGCATAGATCGAGATTAGGATTTGTCACTCTGAGTATCAGAGAGGTATCTCTGGGCCCTCTCGGTAATAAAAATCATAAGCTTGCAAGAAAATGACTAAGGAGTTAGTTATGAGGTGATGTATTACGGAACGACTAAAGAGACTTGCCGGTAACAAGATTGAACTAGTTATAGAGATACTGACGATCGAATCTCGGGCAAGTAACATACCGATGGACAAAGGGAATTACGTATGTTGTCATAACGGTTCGGCCGATAAATATCTTCGTGGAATATGTAGGAACCAATATGGGCATCCAGGTTCCGCTATTGGTTATTGACCGGAGAGGTGTCTCAGTCATGTCTACATAGTTCTCGAACCCATAGGGTCCGCACGCTTAACGTTCGTTAACGATAGTGTTATATGAGTTATATGATTTGGTGACCGAATGTTGTTCAGAGTCCCGGATGAGATCACGGACATAACGAGGAGTCTAGAAATGGTCGAGAGGTAAATATTGATATATAGGACAATGGTATTAGGACACCGAAAGGGTTTTGGAGTGCACTGGGTAGTCATCGGGGCACCGGAAGGGGTTCCGGACACCCCCGGCAAGTGTATGGGCCTTATTGGCCAAAGGGGGAGAAGCACACCAGCCCACAAGGGGTTGGTACACCCCTTCCACCCCTTGCCCACGTACCAAAGAGGTAGGGTTGTCTAAAAAAACCAAAGAGGTAGGGAAGGAAGGGGAAGGCGCCCCAAAGGCAGCCAACCCCCTTTCCTTCCACCCCCCATACACAAATATGGAAAAGGGGGATTCGGCCAGGACCGGCACCCTAGGGAAGCCGCCGGCCACTTGGGGCGCCCTAGGGGCTGCCTCCCCTCCCCCATCCACCTATATATATGAGAGGAAGGAGAGGGGCAACACACACCACGATTCCCTAGCCGTGTGCGACGCCCCTCTCCCTCTAGTTCGTCCCTCGGTCATATTTTCTTAGTGCTTAGGCGAAGCCCTGCGGAGATAAATTCACCATCACCGTCACCACGTCGTCGTGCTACCGGAACTCATCTACTACTTTGCCCACCTTGCTGGATCAAGAAGGCGAGGACGTCACCGAGTTGAACATGTGCAAAACTCGGAGGTCCCGTACATTCGGTACTTAATCGGTTGGAGCGCGAAGAAGTTCGACTACATCAACCGCGTTACTAAACGATTCCACCTACGGTGTCCAAGGGTACATATACTCTCTCCCCCTCTCGTTGCTATGCATCTCCATGGATAGATCTTGCGTGTGCGTAGAATTTTTTTTGTTTTCCATGCAACGTTTCCCAACAAGATGATACTATTAAACTTGCTAATAGAGACACCATCACAGCACTTGGGATTGTTAGAGATGTTGAAGTCTTGTGTGGGAAAATAAAATATCCTACAGGTTTTTTGGTTCTTGGTTCCCCACAAGATGACTTTTGTCCCATTATCTTTGGTAAACCTTTCTTGAACACTGTCAATGCTACTATAGATTGTCATACACAAATTGTCAGTGTTAGCTTTGGTGACGAGTCTCATGAATTTAATTTCTCCAAGTTTAGTAAACAACCTCATAAGAAAGAATTATCTAATAAGGATGAAATAATTGATCTTGCCTCTATTGTCGTGCCTCCTACTGACCCACTAGAACAATATATGCTAGACCATGAAAATGATATGCATATGCATGAAAGGAATGAAATAGATAAAATTTTGTTTGAACAAAGACCCCTGTTGCTACTTCTTGAGCTTGTGTTGGTTTTTCCCTTGAAGAGGAAAGGCTGATGCAACAAAGTAGAGATAAGTATTTCCCTTAGTTAGAGAACCAAGGTATCAATCCAGTAGGAGGTACAAGTGATACGTCTCCAACGTACCTATAATTTTTTATTGTTCCATGCTATTATATAACCTGTTTTGGATGTTCTATATTCATTAATATGCTATTTTATATTATTTTTGGGACTAACCTATTAACCTAGAGCCCAGTGCCAGTTTCTGCTTTTTCCTTGTTTTTGAGCTTCACAGAAAAGGAATACCAAACGGACTCCAAACGGACTAAAACTTCACGATGATTTTTCTTGGACCAGAAGACACCCAGGGGACTTGGAGTCCAAGCCAGAAGAGCCATGAGAAGGCGGAAAGGGTGGAGGCTTGTGGGCCCCTCGGAACTCCCCTGACCTAGCCCTTCGTCCTATATATTTACATATATTCCAAAACCCTCAGAAGCATCCATGAAAATACTTTTCCGCCGTCGCAACCTTCTGTTCCCGTGAGATCCTAGCTTGGGGCCTTTTCCAGCATCCTGCCGGAGGGGGGTTCGATCACGGAGGGCATCGACATCAACTCTATTGCCCTTCCGATGAAGCGTGAGTAGTTTACCACAGACCTACAGGTCCATAGCTAGTAGCTAGATGGCTTCTTCTTTCTCTTTGATTCCCAATACCATGTTCTCCTCGATGCTCTTGGAGATCTATCCGATGTAATCTTCTTTTGCGGTATGTTTGTCGAGATCCGATGAATTGTGGATTTATAGTCAGCTTATCTATGAATATTATTTCAATCTTCTTTGAATTCTTATATGCATGATTTTATATCTTTGTATTTCTCTTTGAACTATCGGTTTGGTTTGGCCAACTAGATTGATTTTTCTTGCAATGGGAGAGGTTCTTAGCTTTGGGTTCAATCTTGCGTGATTTCACCCAGTGACAAAGTAGGGGTAGCGAGACACGTATTGAATTGTTGCCATCGAGGATAAACAGATGGGGTTTTCATGATATTGCTTGAGTTTATTCCTCTACCTCATGTCATCCTACTTAAGGCGTTACTCCGTTCTTTATGAACTTAATACTCTAGATGCATGCTGGATAGCGGTCGATGTGTGGTATAATAGTAGTAGATGCAGGCAGGAGTCGGTCTATTGACATGGACCTGATGCCTATATGCATAATCATTTCCTTGGATATTGTCATAACTTTGCATTTTTCTATCAATTGCTCGATAGTAATTTGTTCACCCACTGTACTATTTGCCTTCATGAGAGAAGCCTCTAGTGAAACCTATGGCCCCGGGTATATTTTCCATCATATTAGTTTTTGATCTACTATTTTGATATCTTTTATTTTCAAATCTATAAACCAAAAAAAACCCCAAAAAATATTTTATCTTTTGTTTAGTTTTATCTACCTCTATCAGATCTCACCATTGCAAGTGACGTGAAGGGATTGACAACCACTTTATCACGTTGGGTGCAAGTGTTTGATTGTTTGTGCAGGTGCATATATTGGGGACTTGCGTGTTTCTCCTACTGGATTGATATCTTGGTTCTTAACCGAGGGAAATACTTATCTCTATTGTGCTGCATCACCCTTTCCTCTTCAACGGAAAAACCAACGAAAGCTCAAGAAGTAGCGACAAAGCAAGTCCCCAACCTATGCACCTGCACAAACAATAAAACAATTGCACCCAACGCGATAAAGGGGTTGTCAATCCCTTCACGATCAATTGCAAAGGTGAGATCTGATAGAGATAGATAAAACTAAATAAAAGATAACTAATATTTTTTGGTTTTTTGGTTTATAGATCAGAAAATAAAAGATTGCAAAATAGTAGATCGGAAACAAATATGATAGAAAATAGACCCGTGGGCCATAGGTTTCACTAGAGGCTTCTCTCATGAAGGCAAATAATAAGGTGGGTGAACAAATTACTGTTGAGCAATTGATAGAAAAGCGCAAAGTTATGACGATATCCAAGGCAATGATTATGCATATAGGCATCACGTCCGTGTCAAGTAGACCGACTCCTGCCTGCATCTACTACTATTACTCCACACATCGACCGCTATCCAGCATGCATCTAAAGTATTAAGTTCATAAAGAATGAGGTAACGCCTTAAGTAAGATGACATGATGTAGAGGGATAAACTCTAGCAGTATCCTTGATGGCAACAATACAATACGTGTCTCGCTACCCCTACTTTGTCACTGGGTGAAATCAAGCAAGAATGAACTCAAAACTGGGCACCTCTCCCATTGCAAGAAATACCAATATAGTTGGCCAAACCAAACCAACAATTCGAAGAGAAATACAAAGATATCAAATCATGCATATAATAATTCAGATAAGATTCAAATAATATTCATAGATAATCTGATCATAAATCCACAATTCATCGGATATCGACAAACACACCGCAAAAGAAGATTTACATCAGATAGATCTCCAAGAACATCGAGGAGAACATGGTATTGAGATCAAAGAGAGAGAATAAGCCATCTAGTTACTATCTATGGACCCGTAGGTCTAAGGTAAGATACTCACGCTTTATCAGAAGGGCAAAAGGTTTGATGTAGAAGCCCCCAGTGATCGAATCCCCCTCCGGTAGATCGCCGGAAAAGGCCCCAACATGGGATCTCACGGGTACAGAAGATTGCGGCGGCGGAAAAGTATTTTTGTGGCTCCCCCTAAGGGTTTTGGAATATATGTGAATTTATAGGACGAAGAGGTAGGTCAGGGGACTCCCGAGGGGGCCACAAAGTAGGGGGGCACCCCCCTAGGGCACGCCCTCCACCCTTGTTGCTGCCTCGTGGGTCTTCTGGCTTGGACTCCAAATCCTACGGGTTTCTTCTGGTCCAAGAAAAATCATCGCAAAGTTTTATTCCGTTTGGACTCTGTTTGATACTCCTTTTCTGCGAAACTCAAAAACAAGGAAAAAACAAAAACCGGCATTGGGCTCTGGGTTAATAAGTTAGTCCCAAAAATAATATAAAATAGCATATTAATGCATATAAAACATCAAAAACAGATAATATAATAGCATGGAACAATAAAAAATTATTGATACGTTGGAGGCGTATCAAGCATCCCCAAGCTTAATTCCTGCTCGTCCTCGAGTAGGTAAATGATAAAAACAGAAATTTTGATGTGGAATGCTACCTAACATATTTATCCATGTAATTTTCTTTATTGTGGCATGAATATTCAGATCCATAAGATTCAAAACAAGAGTTTAATATTGACATAAAAACAATAATACTTCAAGCATACTAACAAAGCAATCATTTCTTCTGAAAAGAACATGGCCAAAGAAAGTTATCCCTACAAAATCAAATAGTCTGGCTATGCTCCATCTTCATCACACAAAGTATTAAATCATGCACAACCCTGATGACAAGCCAAGCAATTGTTTCATACTTTTGATGTTCTCAAACTTTTTCAACTCTCACGCAATACATGAGCGTGAGCCATGGATATAGCACTATAGGTGCAATAGAATATGGTGGTTGTGGCGAAGACAAAAAGAAGGATATAGTCTCACATCAACTAGGTGTATCAATGGGCTATGGAGATGCCCATCAATAAATATCAGTGTGAGTGAGTAGAGATTGCCATACAATGGATGCACTAGAGCCATAAGTTTATGAAAGCTCAAAAAGAAACTAAGAGGGTGTGCATCCAACTTGCTTGCTCACGAAGACCTAGGGCAATTTGAGGAAGCCTATCATTGGAATATACAAGCCAAGTTCTATAATGAAAAATTCCCACTAGTATATGAAAGTGACAACATAGGAGACTCTCTATTATGAAGATCATGGTGCTACTTTGAAGCACAAGTGTGGAAAAGGATAGTAACATTGCCCCTTCTCTCTTTTCTCTCATTTTTTATTTTGGGCTCTTTGGCCTCTTTTTTATTATTTTTTCTTTTCTCTTTTTTTTCCTCCGGAGTCTCAACCGGAATTGTGGGGGAATCATAGTGTCCATCATCCTTTCCTCACATGGGACAATGCTCTAATAATGATGATCATCACACTTTTACTTACTTACAACTCAAGAATTACAACTCGATTCCAGAACAAATATATGACTCTATATGAGTGCGTTCGGTGGTGTATCGGGATGTGCAATGACTCAAGAGTGACATGTATAAAAAATATGAATGGTGGCTTTGCCACAAATACGATGCCAACTACATGATCATGCAAAGCAATATGACAATGATGAAGCGCGTCATAATAAACGGAACGGTGGAAGTTGCATGGCAATATATCTCGGAATGGTTATGGAAATGCCATAATAGGTAGGTATGGTGGCTGTTTTGAGGAAGGTGATGGTGGGTTTAATGCACCGGCGAGATTTGCGCAGTACTAGAGAGGATAGCAATGGTGGAAGGTGAGAGTGTGTATAATCCATGGACTCAACATTAGTCATAGAGAACTCACATACTGATTGCAAAAATTTATTAGTCATCGAAACAAAGTACTAGGCGCATGCTCCTAGGGGGATAGATTGGTAGGAAAATACCATCGCTCATCCCCGACCGCCACTCATAAGTAAGACAATCAATAAATAAATCATGCTCCGACTTCATCACATAACGGTTCACCATACGTGCATGCTACGGGAATCACAAACTTTAACACAAGTATTTCTACCAATCTAATATTACCATCTTTATATCTCAAGACAATCATAAAGAATCAAACTTCTCATAGTATTCAATGCACCTTATATGAAAGTTTTCATTATATCCTTCTTGGATGCCCATCATATTAGGACTAAATTCATAACTAAAGCAAATTACCAATCTGTTTAGAGAGAGTCTCAAAATAATATAAGTAAAGCAAGAGAGTTCAACAATTTCTATAAAATAAAGCCACCGCCGTGCTCTAAAAAATATAAGTGAAGCTCTAGAGCAAAATTGCCTAGCTCAGAAGATATAAGTGAGGCACATAGAGTATTCTAATAAATCACGATTCATGCGTCTCCCTCTCAATAGGTGTGTACAGCAAGGATGATTGTGGTAAACTAAAAACCGAAGACTCATATCATACAATACGCTCCAAGCAAAACACATATCATGTGGTGAATAAAAATATAGCCTCAAGTAAATTTACCGATAGACGAAGACGAAATAGGGAATGCCTTCCGGGGCATCCCCAAGCTTAGGCTCTTGGTTTTCCTTGAATATTACCTTGGGGTGCCTTGGGCATCCCCAAGCTTAGGCTCTTGCCACTCCTTATTCCATAGTCCATCAAATCTTTACCCAAAACTTGAAAACTTCACAACACAAAACTCAACAGAAAACTCATGAGATCTGTTAGTATAAGAAAATAAATCCCTACTTTTGGTACTGTTGTGAACTCATTATTTATTTATATTGGTGTAATATGTACTGTATTCCAACTTCTCTATGGTTCATGCCCCCCGATACTACCCATAGATTCATCAAAATAAGCAAACAACACATAGAAAATAGAATCTGTCAAAAACAGAACAATCTGTAGTAATCTGTAAACTACAAATACTTCTATAACTCCAAAAATTCTAAAAAATTAGGAAAACCTAGGAAATTTGTATATCAATCTTGTGTAAAACATTCAGATCAAAAGCACGCTTCTGCGATTTTTCAAAATTGTTTTACTGGGCACAAAAGTTTCTGTTTTTCAGAAAGATCAAAACAACTATCACCGTAAGCCATCCCAAAGGTCTTACTTGGCACAAAAACTAATTAAAACACCAAAACACAATTACTACAAAGGTAATAATGTGTATTTTAATAAAAACATAAAATAGAAATATTGGGTTGTCTCCCAGCAAGCGCTTTTTCTTTAAAGCCTTTTAGCTAGGCGTTGATAATTTTAATAATGCTAACATGAAAGATAGCAATTGAAACACGAAGAGAGCATCATATAGCAAGTGAAAAACAAGTTTAAGTCTAACATAATTCCTATGCATAGGCATTGTGTAAGCAAACAAATTATCAAGACATGCAAAAACGGGAGGTAATTTAGTGACATGAAAATTTGTACAACCATATTTTCCTCTCTCATAATAATTACATGTAGGATCATAATCAAATTCAACAATATATATATCACATAAAATATTCTCTTCATGATCCACATGCATGCAAAGTTGACACTCTTCCAAAATAGTGGGATTATCATCAAATAAAGTCATGACCTCTCCAAGCCAACTTTGATCAAAAATTTCATAAGATCGACCATTGTCCAAAGTAGTGGGATCACTATTACCTAGAGTTGACACTCTTCCAAACCTAGTTTCAATATTATTGTGAACATATTCATCATGAGGCCTAAATAAATTTTCAAGATCATAAGAAGCATTATCACCCCACTCATGATCATTGCAATAAGTAGCGGACATAGCAAAACTAGCATCCCCAAGCTTGGGGCTTTGCATACCATTAGCACAATTGATATTAATAGAGTTTATAATAACATCATTGCAATCATGCTTTTGATTCAAGGAACTATCAAGTATGGGTGCAATAGCAATAATTCATGTTTAACATAGCAAATTCATCTCCATAAATATTGGCATCATGGCCACAAGAATAGCAAACATCACTTTCATCAAGGGAGGATATCTCAATCAAATCATCGGAATCATAATTATCTATAGATTCATGCATATCATTATTTTCTTCCAAAGCAACGGTCATTCTCTCAATAAATTTCTTAACATAGGCATTACGAGCATAGTTTTCATATCAATATTTAAGTATGTCAAAAAAATTAGATTTGTAGAGAGTATCATACTTTTCACTCAAAGAAGCAACTTCATAAGCACCCTTAAAAGCAACAAATTCCTAAATTTGTTCGATATCATAGTAACTATAAGCACCCTTCTGTCAGGACCCCGATTCCAAGTCACATCGATCTAGCCGGTAACAGCTCATATCACTTTGCGGCCTCACGCACGGTATTCCCACGGGTGTCGCCTTACCATGGCCCGGGACCGTTTGCGCCTTTTGGCTCACGTATATGATAGTGTCGCTAGCATCCATATGACAGAGAACCCGGGCCAACATGACTAGTCGTGAACCCAAAGTGGCACTAACTTACGGGAACAGGCATACATGAATCAACATCGAGCATGTCGGTCAGCAGCGTGCGAATCCGGGCTGTAGCACTGGGCTAATAGGACTCCGGTGAACCAGGCTATAGCAGGCTAGGCAGGACTCCGGATGTCACCGCGTGACATTTCCCCGAAGGGACAGACACAGGAACGAAGTGAATCACATGCCGGCCAGTCAAGTGTTCCGGAGCAGTAGTGCTGGGCTAGCAGGACTCCGGTGAACCGGGCTGTAGCGGACTACTATGGCTCATGGAAGCACAAGACTACATTTCCCCATAAGAGAGGCTACCAAGGATAAACAACTAGGTTGTCGGATCCCACACATACCAAGAATTTCAATCATACACACAATATGCTCGATATGTGTAAATACAACATGGCGTCACAACAAAACTCTATGACTCAAAGTATTTATTCGTTAGGCTCCGAGGAGCAAGATATTACAAACATGGGTCTCATGACCCAACATTCAGAGCATACAAGTCAAAGCACATGCGGAAGCTTAACATGTCTGAGTACAGACATCTACAAATGAAAAAGGCTGAGAAGCCTGACTATCTACCAGATCCTGCCGAGGGCACAAGATCGTAGCTGAGGTATCAAGCTAAACATCGAAGTCCACACGGAACTACTAGCAAGACTAACGTCTCTCTGCAAAACATAAAATAGGCAAACGTGAGTACAAATGTACCCAGCAAGACTTACATCAGAACTATCTACATATGCATCGGTATCAACAAAGGGGTGGTGGAGTTTAACTGCAGCAAGCCAGCTTTGAATCAGTGGCTATCCTGAACTACGACCGCAAGTAACTCTTCTCAGGTGGCGCACACGAGTCCACAAATTCACCATACCAATACACCACTATGGATCTGCTCCCGTCTCCCTACGAGAACACCATCCATAGCACTCATGCTTATCTTGCGCATTTTAGAGTATCCACTTTCACTTGTCTATGAACTGTACAGGCAACCCAGAAGTCCTTTACCGCGGACACGGCTATTCGAATAGATCATTTATAACCCTGCAAGGGTGTACTTCTTCACACACGCTCTCGCCACTTACCACCATGTACACGTCGTGTATCTCGGGAACCTTCAAGCGGAAGCCTGGCGAGGGAGTCGGCGACGACCTGACTAACCACACAAGTCTCTAGTCCAGGTTTATCGCCTATTCGGGTTCCATCCACAAGGAGATCCGGCCGGGGTGTCGCTCACGGCCCCAAACGATGTGAGCAGGGTTCCCAAGCCCACCATCCGGGTGCCACTTGGTACACCGTGCCACTGTGCCTAGTCTGTCCCAAGCCCACCTGTACCGGGTGCCACTTGGTAGACTACTAACACTACCTACAAACACCAGAAACTAGTTGCAACTCCTGGACAGAGATCAAGTTGGTTAATAAGTCGAGAGGGGTCGAGTTACCGGAACCCAATGTGTGGTAGTAACTGTTCATGGATCACAAACACAGAACTCGGTTCCTGAGGACGGTTTCAATGAGACAACCCACCATGTACTCCTACATGGCCTCTCACCGCTACCTTTACGAAATCGTGTTCACACACTTAGCTCTCAACAGTAGGACATGTTCACCACATTCCAATTCATCCCCGATGAATCAGACCTGACACAACTCTAAGCAATAGCAGGCATGACAAACAAGCATGAATGAGTAGGCACATTAGGGCTCAAACAACTCCTACTCATGCTAGTGGGTTTCATCTATTTACTGTGGCTATGACAGGTCATGCAGAGGAAAGGGGTTCAACTACCGCAGCATGTAACAGTCGAATCGTTGTTGTCCTAATGCAGTAAAAGAGAGCAGGAACAAGAGAGTGGGATTGTATCGGAATGAACAAGGGGGTTTTGCTTGCCTGGCACTTCTGAAGATAGCATTGAGTCTTCATTAGTGTCAACGATCACAACGTTGGAACAACGTCTACCGAGGGGGAACAACACCGGCAAACAAGAGGGAACACAATCAATGCGATGCAACAACATGATGCATGATCATGACATGGCAATATGCTATTGATTGAGCTAATGCAACTAGCAACCAGATTAAATGAAGTTGGTTTGAACCAAAGGTTCAAATTCAAACTCCATATAAGACATTTCAAATGCCATTTCTTCAAATTGTCATATACAGTGGCTGTAAGTTGTTCAAACATGCATGAGGATGCCATAAACAGATTCTTTGGATTTTTCTGATAATTTTTCATATATAAATCATTTCATTCTGAGCTGCGATTGAATTTCCATGATTTTTAGAAGTTTGGGGTATTTTCTGAAATTTATAAATCATTTCTGATTTATTTTAATTCCAGAAAACTTTACTGCGTCAGCATTAAGTCATGCTGCGTTAGCTGGTCAACAGGACCGTCCAGGTCAAACCTGACATGTGTGGCCCACCTGTCATTGACTCAGTGCTAACCAGGTTTAGTTAAATCCTAACTAAAGTAATTAGAAGGGCTGGGGCCCACAGTCAGCGAGTCAGTGGGTTAGCTAAAATTTAATTAGCATCTAAACTAAATTAGCAGGGCCTCAGGCCCACATGTTAATGACCCAGGGGGTCAAACCCTGGTCAACTCGGTCAAACCTGCCGGCGACTCGACGCCGGCGAGGCCAGACGCGGCGGGGCACCTCGGGTTTCGCCTACAGGGCACGGCTTGCGGCACGGTTGGGTTCTACGGCGAGCTGGGGCTCATGCTCATCCAGCGGTGGCTGTGAGAGGGCGCGAGGTCGTCTGTAGCGGAGGCAGCGGTGAGTTGGGCAGCGGCCGGAGCTCTGACGTCGACGGAATCGATGACACGGCGCGCGGGAGGACCAGCGTTTCGTACCAACGTGATCTACGAGAGCTCACGAACCCAACGGAGGCACGCACGGGACCAAATGGCCACCGGATCCTCGGGACGGGCTCGTGCGGCGGCGTGCTTCGAGCATCAATGAAAAATGCAGCTACAGCGAGCGCTAGGCCGCGGGGATAGGGGGAAACGACGGCGAAGCTCACAGTGATCACGAAGAGGGGCTCGGCTTGCTCGGGGACGGCTTGGCGACGGCGAATCGACGTCGATGGTGACCGGCTCCCGAGGTTGAACACGGTGGCGATGATGACGCTACGGAGCGTCCTGGCTGACTTAGCTCGGTGGAGATGACGAGGAAGACGACGCGGAGCTCGTGGGCACAACAGAGGGGTGAGGGGGTAGCTGTGGCCGTGGTGGTTCTCGTCGGCGGTCTCGGGTGCGTGCGGTCAGTCACGGGAGAGAGAGTCAGAGAGGGGATGGGGATGAGCAAGCGGTCGAGGGACGCGCGGGAGATTGCGTGGCGTCCGTAGCCAGCGCTAGGCGTTCGGCGGCAAGCGGGAGGTGGCCAGGCGCGTGCCAGCGCGCCGCGGCCACGCGCTCCTGTCCTCCTGGCGTGAGGAGGGAGATGACTGGCAGTGCCAGGTGGGCTGGGCCGGTAAGCTACAGGTGAGCGCCAGGTAAGTTTCTCTCTTTTCCTATTTTTCTTCCTGTTTTCTATTTATTTTGCTCTGTTTTGATTTAGTAATAATACTAAACCATTTTTGTTGCTTCTGAAATTATTTGTGGATGCAATATGGACTAGCCCAAAGCCCCACAATATTTTTTCAGAATGATTGGAGTTATAAAAGTATTTATAGGAATTTATAACCCCAAGTCAAATACAATATGAGTTAATTCAAAAATCCAAAAATGTCCTAGAAATATATTCATCATTTTTGGCAGAGGTTTCTACCTTAACCAAAAATCATGAACTTTTCTTGAGGCACTTTGGGTTCATTGAAAATGTTTTTATTGAACCTAGTTGAATTCATTTGGTGCTAGGGTTTCAACAATCCCCATTTCAAGTTTCATGAAATTTAAACATGATGCATGGATGCAATGCACTAGTTACAAGCAAACTCTAGGGCTGTGACAACTCACCCCCACTAAACAAGAATCTCGTCCCGAGATTCAAGATGTGAGGTAAGGAGACAGAGGGGATACAAAGCTAACTTGATCTTCATGATCCAACTTGCACTTCATAAGAACGTTGATTCGATCATGATCTTGATCTTGACATCTTTGCTTTCGAGATTTCATCCAAGACGACAGAAATAAACTCTATAGGATTCGGTCTTCTCGAAGATCGAGCAACTCACGATCAATTCATGGAATGAGACATAACAACATCTCTTGAGCTGAGACACAAAACATACATAGGGAGGAGGTTGAGAGGAACAGATGACGAAGGTTCAAATTGGTAAGCAACAATTCCATGCTTGAATAAGATGGTGCACTAGTTTCAGAGTAGCGAGGAGATATATTGCCCTTAATACCACAGCGGGGCACCTTACGGAAGGTGACTTGTTGGATTGTTCCCTTAAGTGGCAAAAAGAATTACTTTTGATCCATAGATCATTGAAACTCTTCATACTAGCCTAAGGCAATTTACAAATGATCGTTTGAAAGAATTCAAAAGAATGGCATACTCAGTTTTGGAATGGAACTATGGTTATAGAACAATCGGCAAATGGAAGGCACAATCTGACTGATACCGAAGATATAACCTAGTGTCTGAGCTTGCTCTCAAGAACTTGAGCATTTCCATATTCCTCAGGGTTTTACCAACATCTATGCCAAAGATCTTGGCAACAGTTCCTACTACCACGACGAATAGCGATGGAGGATGCAGATACAAATGAAGACAACACTTTCTCAGATTTTACCTTGACAATGCCAAGGAAACAAAATCTGGAGGATCGACCGAGAGACATTTAGCACTCCGCTTCTAATGTTCTCCTTGACGTTCTTGGTACCACGATCATGTTTAAAAGCATCGACATGGCCATCAAGTAAAGGTCGGACTTCGGAATACAAAGGATACATAAGGAACAACTTCTATAATAAGTCACTCGAGATCCTCATGGAGAAGATGGTCAACTTGCTCAATCAAGATACTACAATAATAGGTCTTCCAACTAGGTGTTTCGGCGAAAACATCAACCTAGCCAGAACCTACATCATAGATCTTGGAAAAGTTCCAACCATCATATCTGCCTGAGATTCAGATCTGGTTGGTAACAGGATATTGCAGACAGCATGTCTGTCAAAGAAAATTTCCAACACAAACCGACGAGATGACGTTGCGAGATTCTCGGGAAATGAACTACGGTAGCTAGCTCCAAAACATGAGCTAGGTTGCAGGATACATGTGAACACACTGTACAAGAAAAGCGTGAGCACAAAGAATCCTACCACAAAACACTACCGAGTTCTGGTTGGGAACCATCATCGAGGATATCGAAGTCCTTGCATAAGGCATGCTCTTAAGAAGGAACTTCTTCTCCTTGAACACCTCAATCAGTGGCTTGCTATGCTAGGAATACATATGGAATGAAGGTTGCAAGTCTCCAGACCACAGAATACTTCGCACATATGCATGACTGACTTGGGATGATTCCAGAGGAAGCAACAGAAACTTTCTCAAATTCACGGCGGCAACTTGCATCAACTGCACATGAATTAGAGGAAGTCACTTCTTTCATACAAACATATGCTTCATGAGTTAGCATGAAGAGAGTTGTCAGAAACCAACTTGATCACGAACTCAACATAGCAGTCAGGTGACAACCTGGTAACACTTCCGAGAAGACATTCGGAAAATCACGAACCACCGAAATGTTATTAAGCTCGGGAGCAATCTTGCTTTCGAGGCAAGATGATATGATCAAAAGAGCGAGGGATTGACACAATCCTAACTCATTGATCGAAGAGTGCACCGGAAATAAGGACTAGGTAGCACGATCAATCTTAAGGTGATGATTCAACAACCAACACGCTAAGAATGAGATTATTGTCCATTAACTACCAAGCAACGGGGTTGCTAGGAGTATTGATTGCACACATTACGATTCCCTTGTCGGTATTTCGGTTACTACAACATGGGAACCGAGGAATGAATAATGATGGCAAGAAGTATCACTGCGTCAAGAATTCATAAGAGGTTGTGCAATTCTCATGACATTCTTGACATAAGACGGTAATACTTCAGGGTAGAACCGAATCAAAAGCTGGGTTGGCATTTGATCTGCGGAATACAACTGCTTTCACCCAATCCAAGAAATGGATAAGGTACCGGAGTTTGTTTCTCCTAGTCATTCCGGAATAGAATCGCTTGACGGACCACAAGAATAATAGGCATCGATAACACAGATGCACAACTACTCCTGACTATCAATTGATAGATGGAGGTCGGAATACAACTGAAGAGGGACAACTCAAGGAATATATGATTTTCTGAGTTGCGAATGCATAGATTAGTATGTCAAGCAAAGCTCAACATTTCTTCCAGATAACCCGTGCAGAAAGGTAGAACTGGCAGAGTCACAATTTAGAATGGAGAACTCATCAAGAGCACTCTCATTGATGATCCTTTGGTTTAGGAGAACTTTTTCCATGATGGTTCATGGTATTGGAAGAATGATATACCGCGGACCTTGAGGACTATCACAAAGGTTACTAATATCCTAAAGGAATGAGCAAACACTATCAACAGGAGGTAGGTGGAGTGAATCTTGGGTTCAAGGACCCAGAAATAGAATACCTACTAACTAAATAACATCATGAGATGCTTTCGAGAATGGTGGCTAGAATCATCACACTAGGAATATAAAGCAAGGTCGGATTACTAGGTGGTTCTCTAAGACACCTAGGGTCATAATAATAGCTTCAACATATATGTCGAGGCAACAGAGTACCTCAACTCACTGGTTAGTGTGCTTATTCTGACCAAAAGAACATCGAGAACGGAAGGAAAGGATTTCAAATGCATCAGACTATTTAGAAACCTGGAATGACTCGGACAGCATAACGGCTGTAAATGCTCAGAAAAAGATTTGCGACATTCACAAGGATTTGCATAGTCACTCAACAACATCATATCAAGGCTCTGGTTCAACTGACAACATACTAAAAGTAGTAGAGACTGAATTGAGGCCTGGAACCATCAATCCTAAGATTCTACGGATTAGTAACACGTGATCCTGATAGAAACATGAGAAGCCTAGTTATTAATCCCCGCAGAAAAGAAGAGGTTGACTCAGATCAGAAGGGCATAAGGTAAAGGAGTAAAAAGAGCCTTACATTCCCTTCCACAATCAATTCCCTTACATAACTAAAGAATTTCTAGACTCAACTTCGACTAGTTTGCTTGGTAATCCTACAGGCAGTCAGGCTCTGATACCAAAGCTGTCAGGACCCCGATTCCAAGTCACATCGATCTAGCCGGTAACACCTCATATCACTTTGCGGCCTCACGCACGGTATTCCCACGGGTGTCGCCTTACCATGGCCCGGGACCGTTTGCGCCTTTTGGCTCACGTATATGATAGTGTCGCTAGCATCCATATGACAGAGAACCCGGGCCGACATGACTAGTCATGAACCCAAAGTGGCACTAACTTACGGGGACAGGCATACATGAATCAACATCGAGCATGTCGGTCAGCAGCGTGCGAATCCGGGCTGTAGCACTGGGCTAACAGGACTTTGGTGAACCGGGCTGTAGCAGGCTAGGCAGGACTCCGGATGTCACCGCATGACATTTCCCCGAAGGGACAGACACAGGAACGAAGTGAATCACATGCCGGCCAGTTAAGTGTTCCGGAGCAGTAGTGCTGGGCTAGCAGGACTCCGGTGAACCGGGCTGTAGCGGACTACTATGGCTCATGGAAGCACAAGACTACATTTCCCCATAAGAGAGGCTACCAAGGATAAACAACTAGGTTGTCGGATCCCACACATACCAAGCATTTCAATCATACACACAATATGCTCGATATGTGTAAATACAACATGGCATCACAACAAAACTCTACGACTCAAAGTATTTATTCATTAGGCTCCGAGGAGCGAGATATTACAAACATGGGTCTCATGACCCAACATTCAGAGCATACAAGTCAAAGCACATGCAGAAGCTTAACATGTCTGAGTACAGACATCTACAAATGAAAAAGGCTGAGAAGCCTGACTATCTACCAGATCCTGCCGAGGGCACAAGATCGTAGCTGAGGTATCAAGCTAAACGTCGAAGTCCACACGGAACTACTAGCGAGACTAACGTTTCTCTGCAAAACATAAAATAGGCAAACGTGAGTACAAATGTACCCAGCAAGACTTACATCAGAACTATCTACATATGCATCGGTATCAACAAAGGGGTGGTGGAGTTTAACTGCACCAAGCCAGCTTTGACTCGGTGGCTATCCTGAACTACGACTGCAAGTAACTCTTTTGAGGTGGCGCACACGAGTCCACAAATTCACCATACCAATACACCACTATGGATCCGCTCCCGTCTCCCTACGAGAACACCATCCATAGCACTCATGCTTATCTTGCGCATTTTAGAGTATCCACTTTCACTTGTCTATGAACTGTATAGGCAACCCAGAAGTCCTTTACCGCGGACACGGCTATTCGAATAGATCATTTATAACCCTGCATGGGTGTACTTCTTCACACACGCTCTCGCCACTTACCACCATGTACACGTCATGTATCTCGGCAACCTTCAAGCGGAAGCCTGGCGAGGGAGTCGGCCACGACCTGACTAACCACACAAGTCTCTAGTCCAGGTTTATCGCCTATTCGGGTTCCATCCGCAAGGAGATCCGACCGGGGTGTCGCTCACGGCCCCAAGCGATGTGAGCAGGGTTCCCAAGCCCACCATCCGGGTGCCACTTGGTACACCGTGCCACTGTGCCTAGTCTGTCCCAAGCCCACCTGTACCGGGTGCCACTTGGTAGACTACTAACACTACCTACAAACACCAGAAACTAGTTGCAACTCCTGGACAAAGATCAAGTTGGTTAATAAGTCGAGAGGGGTCGAGTTACCGGAACCCAATGTGTGGTAGTAACTGTTCATGGATCACAAACACAGAACTCGGTTCCTGAGGACGGTTTCAATGAGACAACCCACCATGTACTCCTACATGGCCTCTCACCGCTACCTTTACGAAATCGTGTTCACACACTTAGCTCTCAATAGTAGGACATGTTCACCACATTCCAATTCATCCCCGATGAATCAGACCTGACACAACTCTAAGCAATAGCAGGCATGACAAACAAGCATGAATGAGTAGGCACATTAGGGCTCAAACAACTCCTACTCATGCTAGTGGGTTTCATCTATTTACTGTGGCTATGACAGGTCATGCAGAGGAAAGGGGTTCAACTACCGCAGCATGTAACAGTCGAATCGTTGTTGTCCTAATGCAGTAAAAGAGAGCAGGAGCAAGAGAGTGGGATTGTATCGGAATGAACAAGGGGGTTTTGCTTGCCTGCCACTTCTGAAGATAGCATTGAGTCTTCATTAGTGTCAACGATCACAACGTCGGAACAACGTCTACCGAGGGGGAACAACACCGACAAACAAGAGGGAACACAATCAATGTGATGCAACAACATGATGCATGATCATGACATGGCAATATGCTATTGATTGAGCTAATGCAACTAGCAACCAGATTAAATGAAGTTGGCTTGAACCAAAGTTTCAAATTCAAACTCCATATAAGACATTTCAAATGCCATTTAGTCAAATTGTCATATACAGTGGCTGTAAGTTGTTCAAACATGCATGGAGATGCCATAAACAGATTCTTTGGATTTTCCTGATAATTTTTCATATACAAATCATTTCATTCTGAGCTACGATTGAATTTGTATGATTTTTAGAAGTTTGGGGTATTTTCTAAAATTTATAAATCATTTCTAATTTATTTTAATTCCAGAAAACTTTACTGCGTCAGCATTAAGTCATGCTGCATCAGCTGGTCAACAGGACCGTCCAGGTCAAACCTAACAGGTGTGGCCCACCTGTCATTGACTCAGTGCTAACCAGGGTTTAGTTAAATCCTAACTAAAGTAATTAGAAGGGCTGGGGCCCACAGTCAGCGAGTCAGTGGGTTAGCTAAAATTTAATTAGCATCTAAACTAAATTAGCAGGGCCTTAGGCCCACATGTTAATGACCCAGGGGGGTCAAACCCTGGTCAACTCGGTCAAACCTGCCGGTGACTCAACGCCGCCGAGGCTAGACGCGGCGGGGCACCTCGGGTTTCGCCTACAGGGCATGGCTTGCGACACGGTTGGGTTCTACGGCAAGCTGGGGCTCGTGCGCATCCAGCGGTGGCTGTGAGAGGGCACGAGGTGGTCTGTAGTGGCGGCAGCAGCGAGTTGGGCGGTGGCCAGAGCTCTGGCGTCGACGGAATCGATGACACGGCGCGTGGGAGGACCAGCGTTTCGTACCTACGTGATCTACGAGAGCTCACGAACCCAACGGAGGCACGCACGGGACCAAATGGCCACCGGAGCCTCGTCGGCGACGGGCTCGTGCGGCGGCGTGCTTCGAGCATCAACGAAAAATGCAGCTACAGCGAGCGCTAGGCCGCGGGGTTAGGGGGAAACGACGGCATAGCTCACAATGATCACGGAGAGGGGCTCGGCTTGCTCGGGGACGGCCAATCGACGTCGGCGGTGACCGGCTCCCGAGGTTGAAGACGGCGGCTATGACGATGCTATGGAGCGTCCCGGCTGACTTGGCTCGGTGGAGATGACGAGGAAGACGACGCGGAGCTCGTGGGCACAACAGAGGGGCGAGGGGGTAGCTGTGGCCGTGGTGGTTCTCGTCGGCGGTCTCGGGTGCGTACGGTCGGTCACGGGAGAGAGAGTCAGAGAGGGGATGGGGACGAGCAGGCGGTCAAGGGTCGCGCGGGAGAGTACATGGCGTCCGTAGCCAGCGCTAGGCGTTCGGCGGCAAGCAGGAGGTGGCCAGGCGCGTGCCAGCGCACCGCGGCCACGCGCTCCTGTCCTCCTGGCGTGAGGAGGGAGATGACTGGCAGTGCCAGGTGGGCTGGGCCGGTAAGCTACAGGTGAGCGCCAGGTAAGTTTCTCTCTTTCCTATTTTCTTCCTGTTTTCTATTTATTTTGCTCTGTTTTGATTTAGTAATAATACTAAACCATTTTTGTTGCTTCTGAAATTATTTGTGGATGCAATATGGACTAGCCCAAAGCCCCACAATATTTTTTCAGAATGATTGGAGTTATAAATGTATTTATAGGAATTTATAATCCCAAGTCAAATACAATATGAGTTAATTCAAAAATCCAAAAATGTCCTAGAAATATATTCATCATTTTTGGCAGAGGTTTCTACCTTAACCAAAAATCATGAACTTTTCTTGAGGCACTTTGGGTTCATTGAAAATGTTTTTATTGAACCTAGTTGAATTCATTTGGTGCTAGGGTTTCAACAATCCCCATTTCAAGTTTCACGAAATTTAAACATGATCTATTGATGCAATGCCACTAGTTACAAGCAAACTCTAGGGCTGTGACACCTTTTCATACGAAGATACGATTTCATTATCATTAAACTCACATAGGTAGGGAAGGTGTTTTTTAGGATTCTTAGAGCAACAAGTAAAATCACAAAGTTCACAAAGATTCCAAGCATAACATAGCAAACAATTTATTTGATTCCATAAGAGTCTCCCTTTTCAGACAAATGGTGACGCACAAAATGAGCATCCTCATCTAAAGATTTTTCCTCAACTAAACTAGTTGGGGTTTCAATACGAGCACATATGGATCGAAGATGATCCAAGTAGAAACCTTAAGTGGATCCATATCAATAGATTTTTAGCAAGCAAATAGAAGGCACATGGCAACACAAGCAAAGATAGCAAACGAGCGAAAAGGCATACGGAAAGAAGGCAAATATTTTTGTGTTTTTCTGAAAATCATTTTAGAAGTGGGGGAGAGGAAAACAAGAGGCAAATGGAAAATAATGTAATGCAAGAGATGAGAGTTTATGATGGGTATTTGGTAGGCTTGATGTAGACCTCCCCGGCAACGACGCCAGAAATTCTTCTGCTACTTCTTGAGCTTGTGTTGGTTTTTTCCTTGAAGAGGAAAGGGTGATGCAGCAAAGTAGAGATAAGTATTTTCCTCAGTTAGAGAACAAAGGTATCAATCCAGTAGGACGTACATGCAAGTCCCCAATCTATGCACCTGCACAAACAATCAAACACTTGCACCCAACGCGATAAAGGGGTTGTGAATCCCTTCTCGGTCAATTGCAAAGGTGAGATCTGATAGAGATAGATAAAACTAAATAAAAGATAACTAATATTTTTGGGTTTTTTGGTTTATAGATCTGAAAATAGAAGATTGCAAAGTAGTAGATCGGAAACAAATATGATATAAAATAGACCCGGGGGCCATAGGTTTCAGTAGTGGCTTCTCTCCTAAAGGCAAATAATACGGTGGGTGAAAAAATTACTGTCGAGCAATTGATAGAAAAGCGCAAAGTTATGACGATATCCAAGGCAATGATTATGCATATAGGCATCACGTCCGTGTCAAGTAGACCGACTCCTGCCTGCATCTACTACTATTACTCCACACATCGACCGCTATCCAACATGAATCTAGAGTATTAAGTTCATAAAGAATGGAGTAACGCCTTAAGTAAGATGACATGATGTAGAGGGATGAACTCAAGCAATATGATGAAAAACCCACCTTTTATCTTTGATGGCAACAATACAATATGTGTCTCTCTACCCCTACTTTATCACTGGGTGAAATCACGCTAGATTGAACCCAAAACTGAGCACCTGTCCCATTGCATGAAATACCAATCCAGTTGGCCAAACCAAACCGATAATTCGATGAGAAATACAAAGATATCAAATCATGCATATAAGAATTTAGAGAAGATTCAAATAATATTCATAGATAATCTGATCATAAATCCACAATTCATCGGATCTCGACAAACACACCGCAAAAGAAGATTACATCGGATAGATCTCCAAGAACATCAAGGAGAACATTGTATTGAGAATCAGAGAGAGAGAAGAAGCCATCTAGATACTAGCTATGGACCCGTAGGCCTGAGGTAAACTACTCACGCTTCATCGGAAGGGCAATAGGGTTGATGTAAAAGCCCTCCGTGATCGAATCCCCCTCCGGTAGATCATCGGAAAAGGCCCCGAGATGGGATCTCACGGGTACAGAAGGTTGCGGCGGTGGAAAAGTATTTTCGTGGCTCCCCCTGAGGGTTTTAGAATATATGTGAATTTATAGGACGAAGAGGTAGGTCAGGGGACTCCCGAGGGGGGACAAGGCAGGGGGTGCGCCCTCCACCCTTGCTGCCGCCTCGTGGGTCTACTGGCTTGGACTCCAAGTCCTACGGGTGTCTTCTGGTACAAGAAAAATCATCGCAAAGTCTTATTCCGTTTGGACTCCATTTGATATTCCTTTTCTACGAAACTCAAAAACAAGGAAAAAACAGAAACTGGCACTGGGCTCTGGGTTAATAAGTTAATCCCAAAAATAATATAAGATAGCATATTAATGCATATAAAACATCCAAAACTGATAATATAATAGCATGGAACAATAAAAAAATATAGATACGTTGGAGATGTATCACGTGCTAAAACACAATTTGCCTATTGAAACTCTAGGAGGTCCTCCTCAACCTAAAGGTGATCCTGTGTTTGAATTAAAACGATTGCTTGAGACATTGAAATATGCTTATCTTGATGAGAAAAAGACATATCCTGTTATTATAAGTGCTAACCTTTCAAAGCATGAAGAAGAAAGATTATTGAAAATTCTGAAGAGGCACTGTGCTGCTATTGGGTATACTCTTGATGATCTTAAGGGCATTAGTCCCACTCTCTTGCAGCACAAGATTAATATGGAGCCTGATGCTAAACCCATTGTTGATCATCAATGATGTTTGAATCCTAAGATGAAAGAAGTAGTAAGAACTGAAATACTAAAGCTGCTGGAAGCAGGTATAATATATTTCATAGCTGATAATAGATGGGTAAGTCCCGTTCATTGTGTCCCTAAGAAGGGAGCTATTACTGTTGTTCCTAATGATAAAAATGAACTTATTCCACGAAGAATTGTTACTGGCTATAGAATGGTAATTGATTTTAGAAAATTAAATAAAGCAACTAGAAAAGATCATTACCCTCTACCTTTTATTGATCAAATGTTGGAAAGACTATCTAAGCACACAAACTTTTGTTTTTTTGATGGATATTCTGGTTTTTCTCAAATACCTGTTTCACAACCTGATCAAGAGAAAACCACCTTTACTTGTCCTTTTGGAACTTATGCTTATACGCGTATGCCTTTTGGTTTATGCAATGCACCTGCTACCTTTCAAAGATGTATGACTGCTATATTCTTTGTTTTTTGTGAAAAGATTGTTGAGGTTTTCATGGATGATTATTCTATTTATCGAACTTCTTTTGATGATTGCTTGAGCAACCTTGATCAAGTTTTGCAGAGATGTGAGCAATCTAATCTTGTCTTGAATTGGGAGAAGTGCCACTTTATGGTTAATGAAGGTATTGTCTTGGGGAATAAAATTTCTGAACGAGGTATTGAGGTGGATAAAGTTAAAGTTGATGCAATTGAGAAAATTCCATGTCCTAAACATATTAAAGGTATTCATAGTTTCCTCGGTCATGCTGGTTTCTATAGGAGGTTTATTAAAGACTTCTCTAAAATTTCTAGGCCTCTTACAAATCTTTTACAAAAGGATGTTCCATTTGTTTTTAATGATGATTGTGTAGAAGCCTTTGAAACACTTAAGAAAGCCTTAACTTCCGCACCTATTGTTCAACCACCTGATTGGAACTTGCCTTTTGAAATTATGTGTGATGCTGCTAGTGATTATGCTGTTGGTGTTGTTCTAGGACAAAGAGTTGGTAAGAAATTAAATGTTATCCATTATGCTAGTAAGACCCTAGACAGTGCCCAAATAAATTATGCTACTACTGAAAAAAGCAGTTGTGTTTGCGTGTGATAAATTCAGATCTTATATTGTTGATTCCAAAGTAATTGTTCACACTGATCATGCTGCTATTAAATATCTTATGGAAAAGAAAGATGCTAAACCTAGACACATTAGGTGGGTTCTCTTGCTAGAAGAATTTGATTTACATATTACTGATAGGAAAGGAGCTGAGAACCCTGTAGCTGATAACTTGTCTAGATTAGAGAATATTCTTGATGACCCACTACCTATTGATGATAGTTTTCCTGCTGAGCAATTAGCTACAATAAATATTTCTCATAACACTCCTTGGTATGCTGACTACGCTAATTATATTGTTGCTAAATATATACCACCTAGTTTCACATACCAACAAAAGAAAAAAAATCTTCTATGATTTCAGACATTACTTTTGGGATGACCCACATTTTTATAAAGGAGTAGATGGTATTATTAGACGTTGTGTACTTGAGCATGAACAAGAACAAATCCTATAGAAATGTCATTCTGAAGCTTATGGAGGACATAATGTGGGAGATAGAACTGCTCACAAAGTATTGCAATCTGGTTTTTATTGGCCTTCTTTGTTCAAGGATGCCCGTAAGTTTGTTTTATCTTGTGATGAATTTCAAAGAATTGGTAATATCGATAAGCGTCAGGTAATGCCTATGAATTATTCAATTCTTGTTGAACCATTTGATGTTTGGGGTTTTGATTATATGGGACCTTTTCCTTCCTCTAATGGGTATACTCATATTTTGATTGCTGTTGATTATGTTACTAAGTGGGTAGAAGCTATTCCAACTAGTGGTGCTGATCACAACACTTCCATTAAAATGCTTAAAGAAGTTATTTTCCCAAGGTTTTGGAGTCCCTAGATATTTAATGACTGATGGTGGTTCACACTTTATTCATGATGCCTTTCGTAAAATGCTTGCTAAATATGATGTCAACCATAGAATTGCATCACCCTATCATCCTCAATCTAGTTGTCAAGTTGAACTTAGCAATAGAGAAATAAAATTAATATTACAAAAAACCGTCAATAGGTACCGAAAGAATTAGTCTAAGAAATTGGATGATGCACTTTGGGCCTACAGGACAACTTATAAAAATCCTATGGGTATGTCTCCTTACAAAATAGTTTATGGAAAAGCTTGCCATTTGCCTCTAGAGTTAGAACATAAAGCTTATTGGGCAATCAAAGAAATCAACTATGATTTCAAACTTGCCGGTGAAAAGAGGTTATTTGATATTAGCTCACTACATGAATGGAGAACCAAAGCTTATGAAAATGCCAACCTATTTAAAGAAAAAGTCAAAAGATGGCATGACAAAAGAATCCTGAAGCAGGAATTCAAAGTTGGCGAATATGTTCTTTTGTACAACTCTCATTTAGATTCTTTGCAGGAATACTTCTCTCCAAATGGGAAGGACCATATATTATCAAAGAGGTTTATCATTCTGAAGCCATCAAAATAAATTCCAAAGGTACTAACCCGAAGGTGGTCAATGGGCAAAGAATTAAACACTATATCTCAGGTACGCCTATTAATGTTGAAAGCAATATTATTCAAACCATGAAACTGGAGGAACACATCAAAGAAAACTTCCGGAACACTCCAGAATCGTGAAAAAAGAGGAGGTACGTGATATGGTAAGTAAACGGACTCCGAAAAATCCACAAAAATATTTTCTGTCTGTTTTTGGAATATTACAAAAAATAGGAAAATAAGAAACAACCAGGAAGGCAAACGAGGAGGGCACAAGACACAAGGGCCCTCCTGGCATGCCTGACGCGCCGAGGTGGGTTGTGCCCACCTCGGGAACCTTCCCGACTCCTTTTTCCCCTCGTTTTGCTTGTTTCCCAAGATAAGAAATCTTTATATACCCCCCCCTAAACGCATTGACCACTGTATCGTGCAGAAATCTTATGTTCTTCTTTTCTTGTTGTTTTCTGACAGATCTAGATTGCCATGGCCGCCCCGAGCTCCTCCAAGGACAAGTTCTTCGAGAGGGTAATCAACCCCTACTTGTTGGAGGTGATGAAGCACCCTCAAACCATCAAGATGCGCGAGGGGGTGCTCCACATCCGGGGTGTTCAAGGACCCAAGGGGAAGGGAACCGTGGAGGCCAGGATCAAAGCCATGGAGCAAGAGGTCTTCAAGTGCAAGGGGATGGTGGAGTGTGGACTCAATGCCAATCACCTCATGATTACGGATTTCACCCATGCTCTCAAGGTGGATGGCCAGTCCATGAAGGATGTCGTCTTCACCCTCAACGAGCAAATCAACTTTCTGAAAGCCAAATCTATGATATCCAAAACCAAGTCTTTGAATATGGGGCAAGGTTCAAAGGTATGAGTTTGGCTGCCAGTTGCAGAACTCGCGAGACTCGTTCTTCCTCTTATGATGGTGAGCCACTGCCATGGAAATCGGAGGATAATCTCACTACTACCTCATCATCACCACCTCCTTCTTCATCGCCAAAGGAGACTTGAGTACATGGTATGGGCACTCCCCTTGGCTTGTGCCAAGCTTGGGGGAGGTGCCCCGGTATCGTATCACCACCACTATCTTTGCTTTTATTTATCTTAGTTCGATCTTTAGTTATCTTTTGATTTAGTGGAATAAAAATTTAGTGCAATGTATTTTCGAGTGTTTGCTTAGTGATCTATCTATCTATGTAATCGTGTGCAAGATTTATAATAAAGAGTGGTTTGAGTTTTGTTTCTTTACTCTTTTGTTCCAATAAAAAGAAAGGAAAATAAATGAAAAAGATCATATGCTAATCTTATGGTAAGTAATGACATCACATAAGGAAATGTATAAGTGGTAAAGTTTATTGGAGATTGACAAACATAGAATCGGTCAATGATGCAATTCATGAAAGAATTAATAAGGGAAGAGAACATTCACATGCAAATACACTATCTTGGACATCTTTTATGATTGTGAGCCCCCATTAAATATTATGTGTCAAAATTGTTGACGTTGGACAAGGAAGACGACGTAATGATTTAAGTTTGTTCATATTCACATAGAAGTTATATTGTCATAGATCCTTCAGCATGTGGTGCTTGCTCCCCATCTTTGCTAGAAAAAAATTCCGCACTAAGTAGAGATACTACTTGTGCATCCAAAAACCCTTAAACCCAAAATCTTGTTTTGAGAGTCCACCATACCTACCTATGGATTGAGTAAGATCCTTCAAGTAAGTTGTCATCAGTGCAATAAGGCAATAAAAATTGCTTCTAAATGTGTTGGATCATTTAGTGTAAGAGAAAATTGAGCGTTGTGCGAACTTGTGATGGCTAAATAATAAAAGTGAAAAACTGCATAATAAAGGTTGCTATCATCAAGGCCAATATAACGTGATGTTCTTTTGCACTAAGAGATTGAGCATACAAACCAAAAAGCGCATGACAACCTCTGCTTCCCTCTGTGAGCGGCCTATCTTTTACTTTTATGCATTTACTTTTATGTAAGAGTCAAAGTATTCTTCCCTATTCCTTTTTATTTTCTCTTTTTGCAAGCATCATGTGGTGAGGAAAGATCTAGGCACATATATCCAGTTGGATATGGGTGGGCATGAGTTATTATTGTTGACATCACCCTTGAGGTGAGTACGTTGGGAGGCAAAACTATAAGCCCCTATATTTCTATGTGTCCAGTTGAAAATTTTTGTTCATGGGTATACTGTGAGTGTTAGCAATCATAGAAGACTAAATGATGGTTGAGTATGTGGAGTTGCCTAAAGGCTCCGATACGTGACCCTTCCTGAAAAGATGATGAATTTTAGTTGCAAAGTTGACTGAGAACATAGTTTGTTGGTTTTCAATAGAGTTTGTGCTTTATACTTCAATGTTGTGATGAATTTTTACTTGTTCATGAGAAGTTATATGATAAAAGTTGTGTGATAAAATTTTATGTTAAAGTTTGTTGCTGTTATAATAATATGCATGATGCTTCTATGTCCGTATTTTGTTTTTATCGACAGCTCTCTCTCTAAGCATGTGGACATGTTTTTCGATTTCGTTTTTCGCTTGAGGACAAGCGAGGTCTAAGCTTGGGGGAGTTGATATGTCCATTTTGCATCATGTTTTCCTACTATTATTTACAATGTTTTTATGCATAATAATGCTTTATGAAGTAATTCTAATGCCTTTTCTCTCATAATATGCAAGGTTTACAAATAGAGGGAGAATGCCGGTAGCTGGAATTCTGGACCTAAAAAAGCTACATCAGAGCTACCTATTCTGCACATCTCCAAATGAGATGAAAATTTATGGAGAATTGTTTTGGAATATATAAAAATACTGGAGCAAATAACTACCGGAGGGGCCCACCCTGGTGAGCACAAGACACCAGGGCGCGCCTGGGGGCCCAGGTGGGTTGTGCCCTCCTTGGCCCACCTCCGGTGCCCATCTTCTCGTATATAAGTCACTTTGACCTAGAAAAATTCAGGGGGGTCGGGATGAAGCGCCACCGTCTCGAGGCGGAACCTGGGCAGGAACACTTTTGCCCTCCGGTGGAGCAATTCCACTAGGGGAACTTCCCTCCCGGAAGGGGAAATCATCGTCATTGTCATCACCAATAACCCTCTCATCTTTGGGAGGGCACAATCTCCATCAACATCTTCAACAACACCATCTCCTCTCAAGGGTAAATAGGAGTGGTCTTCTCCTTCTGAATCCCCCTCAGAACACATATTCCTCTCGATTACAATGCAAAATGGGTGGAGGGGGGCTGCCTTTGCGCCTACCATGGAGCGACGTCTGCATGAAATTTTATTGCCACGCAAGGCTCGTCTCTTTTGCTCTACATGTTCAGTTCCATTGTGTACAATAAATGACATGCATACGAATAAAACATAGTGAGATTATGTAAGGAGTGCATGCAGAAATCCAGAGTTTCATCTCTTGTGTTCAATCTTTGTCGGAAGCTCAGATTGGTACCCGTGGGTGACTAGTAGTGTTTATTACATCTTGTAGTTGATTACTATATGGTTTATTTGGTGGAAGATTATATGTTCAGATCCATTATGCTATTTAATACCCCTCTGATCTTGAGCATGAATATCATTTGTGAGTAGTTACTTTTGTTCTTGAGGTCACGGAAGAAGTCACGTTGCAAGTAATCATGTGAACTTGATATGTGTTCGATATTTTGATGATATGTATGTTGTGATTCCCTTAGTGGTGTCATGTGAACGTCGACTACATGGAACTTCACCATATTTGGGCCTAAGGGAATGCATTGTCGAGTAGTTATTAGATGGTGGCTTGCTAGAGTGATAGAAGCTTAAACCCTAGTTTGTGCGCTACTTCGTAAGGGACCGATTTGGATCCAAAAGTTTAATGCTATGGTTAGATTTTATCTTAATACTTTTCTCATAGTTGTGGATGCTTGCGAGGGTGTTAATCATAAGTAGGAGGTTTGTTCAAGTAAGAATAGCACCTAAGCACTGGTCCACCCACATATCAAATTATCAAAATAGTGAACACGAATCAAACCAACATGATGAAAGTGACTAGATAAAATTCCCGTGTACCCTCAAGAACGCTTTGCTTATCATAAGAGGTCTTTTTGGCCTGTCCTTTGCCACCAAAGGATTGGGCTACCTTGCTGCACTTTATTTACCGTTACCTTTACTTGCTCGTAACAAATTATCTTGCTATCAAACTACCTGTTACCGACAATTTCAGTGATTGTAGAAAATACCTTGCTGAAAACCACTTGTCATTTCCTTCTGCTCCTCGTTGGGTTCGACACTCTTAATTATTGAAAGGACTACGATTGATCCCCTATACTTGTGGGTCATTAGTAATTCATATTGCACACAATTGCAGGGACAGACTTCCGTGATTGGTCACCAATGACGAGCATTGATATGTAATCGGAGATACAAGGAACATGTGCAACATGCATTGTTGGGTCATCGAACTGTTTTGTCACCGATGTGATCAGTGGCGGACCCAAGAAAACGGCAGGCCCAGGCCAGCTTCACAGCACAGTAGCTACAATCAACGAAGGGAATCGCCATCATGTCCGAGGCAGCCGCCCGGGCTGCCTGGGGCCTAAGTACGCCTCCACGGTAAAACGATAGATAAATTTGTGGTAGATTGGATAAATAGCTCTCGATAAAACGTGAAATAAAATAAGAACAAAAAAATGCAGCAAGGTAAATAAAAGCGAATAAAAATAGATCTCAAAGCAAATATGATAAAGAATAGACCCGGGGGCCGTAGATTTCACTAGTGGCTTCTCTTGAGAAATAGCACACGGTTGATAAACAAAGTACGGTTGGGCAATTGATAGAAGATCGAATAATTATGACGATATCCAAGGCAATGATCAATATATAGGCATCACGTCCAAGATTAGTAGACCGACTCCTGCCTGCATCTACTACTATTACTCCACACATCGACCACGATCCAGCATGCATCTAGTGTATTAAGTTCATGGAGAAACGAAGTAATGCAATAAGAATGATGACATGATGTAGACCAAATCTATTCATGTAGGAATGGCCCCATCTTGTTATTCTTAATAGCAACGACACATGCATGTCTTGCCACCCCTTCCGTCACTGGGAAAGAACACCGCAAGATCGAACTCATCACAAAGCACCTCTTCCCATGGCAAGAAAAATTGATCTAGTTGGCCTAACTAAACCAAAGATTCGAAGAACAAATATGAGGCTATAAATAATCATGCATATAAGAGATCAAAGAAGACTCAAATAATATTCATGGATATAGATCTGATCATAAACTCAAAGTTCATCAGATCCCAACAAACACACCGCAAAAAGAGTTACATCAAATAAATCTCCAAGAGAACATTGTATATAGAATCAAAAGAGAGAGAGGAAGCCATCTAGCTACTGCCTACGGACCCTTAGGTGTATGGTGGACTACTCACACATCATCAGAGAGGCACCAATGAGGATGATGAACCCCTCCGTGATGGTGTTAGATTGGATCTCGTGGTTCTGGAACTTGTGGCAGCTGGAATTGTGTTTCTTCGACTCCTCTAGGGTTTCTAGAATATTCAGGAATTTGTAGGGCGAAGAGGCGGTGCAGGGGGGCTACGTGGGGGGCCGATACGTCCATTTTGCATCATGCTTTTATATTGATATTTACGGCATTATGGGTTGTTATTACACGTTATGTCACAATACTCATGCCTATTCTCTCTTATTTTGCAAGGTTTACATGAAGAGGGAGAATGCCGGCAGCTGGAATTCTGGGCTGGAAAAGGAGCAAATATTAGAGACCTATTCTGCACAACTCCAAAAGTCCTAAAACTCCATGGAAGTTATTTTTGGAATTAATAAAAAATACTTGAGGAAGAATTAACCAGAGGGGCCCACACCCTGGCCACGAGGGTGGGGGCGCGCCCTACCCCCTGCCTCGTGGGCCCCCTGGCAGGCCTCCGGTGCCCATCTGCTGCTATATGAAGTTTTTTACCCTGAAAAAATCATAAGCAAGCTTTCGGGAAGAAACTCCGCCGCCACGAGGCGGAACCTTGGCGGAACCAATCTAGGGCTCCGGCGGAGCTGTTCTGCCGGGGAAACATCCCTCCGGGAGGGGGAAATCATCGCCATCGTCGACTACATGACACTTCATCATTGTTTGGGCCTAGAGGAAGGCATTGGGAAGTAATAAGTAGATGATGGGTTGCTAGAGTGACAGAAGCTTAAACCCTAGTTTATGAATTACTTCGTAAGGGACCGATTTGGATCCATATGTTTCATGCTATGGTTAGGTTTACCTTAATACTTCTCTTGTAGTTGCGGATGCTTGCAATAGGGGTTAATCATAAGTGGGATGCTTGTCCAAGAAAGGGCAGCACCCAAGCACCGGTCCACCCAAATACCAAATTATCAAAGTAACGAACGCGAATCATATGAGCGTGATGAAAACTAGCTTGACGATAATTCCCATGTGTCCTCGGGAGCGCTTTCCTCTATATAAGAGTTTCTCCAGGCTTGTCCTTTGCTACAAAAAGGATTGGGCCATCTTGCTGCACCTTATTTACTTTCATTACTTGTTACTCGTTACAAATTACCTTATCACAAAACTACCTGTTACCGATAATTTCAGTGCTTGCAGAGAGTACCTTACTGAAAACCGCTCATCATGTCCTTCTGCTCCTCGTTGGGTTCGACACTCTTACTTATCGAAAAGGCTACGATAGATCCCCTACGCTTGTGGGTCATCAGGGGCACAACCCCTTGGGTGCGCCTGGGCTCCTGGGCCCGCCCTGGTGGGTTTGTGCTCCCCACGGGCCTCCTCTCTGCTACTTTCTTGGCCCGCAAGGTGTCTTTTGGTCTAGAAAAAATCTCCAAAAAGTTTTGTTGTGTTTGGACTCAATTTGGTACTGATATTCTACGAAGTAAAAAACAAGCAAAAAATAGCAACTGGCACTGGGCACTACGTCAATAGGTTAGTCCCAAAAAATATATAAAGTTGCTATAAAATGAATATAAAACATCCAAGAATGATAATATAAAAGCATGGAACAATAAAAAATTATAGATATGTTGGAGACGTATCAGCATCCCCAAGCTTAATTCCTGCTCGTTCTCGAGTAGGTAAGTGATAAAAACATAATTTTTGATGTGGAATGATGCCTAACATGTTCATCACATAGTTTTTTGTTTTGTAGCATGGACATTTGGACTTCTATATGGTTCAAAGTAATAGTCTAGTTTTTAAAATGAAGATTTCAATACTCAAGCATATCAACAAGCAACCTTGTCTTTCAAAATTTCAACACTAAAGAAAGCTGTCCCTAGCCCATCATGCTCAATCATTGATCCATTCATGAAACACAATGGCATATTAGCTACATCCAATGCTCAAGTATGATCATAGTGCTCCCTAGTTGGTGCTTTATAAGAGAAGATAGAGACTCAAGTAAAAATAAAAATTGCATAAAGTAAATAGATAGGCCCTTCATAGAGGGAAATAGAGATTTGTAGAGGTGCCAGAGCTTAAAGCTTAAATTGAGAGATAAAAAAATTTGAGAGGCACACTTTTCCCGTCAACGAAAACGACCGAGTAATTCCCAACACTTTCCATGCTAGATATATCATAGGCGGTTCCCAAACATAAAATAAAGTTTATTACTTTTCCACCATTCTTTCACAATCCATGGCTAGTCATATCCACAAGCTCCTTTCATACCAACACTTTTCAAGGAATTTATTATTTGATAACATAAAGTAAATTTCTTTTTCATTTCGGGAATGGGCATCCCTATTACCCCCGTACTCTCGTGCAATGACAAGTGAATAAACACTCATCTTGAGAATAACACATCTAGCATGGAAAATATTGGCCACCCCCTGCCGCTTCATGAGCGGTACGGGCACACAAAAAGGAAATTTATTTTGAAAATTAGAGATGGCACATACAAATTTGCTTAGAATGGCACGAAAATACCGCATATAGGTAGGTATGGTGGACTCATATGGCAAAACTGTTTTCAAATATTTTGGATGCACAAGAAGTATTTTTACTTAGTACAAGTGGAGGCTAGCAAATAGATTGAGAAGCAACCAACCAAGAAATGAAAAATCACATAAGCGAGCATTAAGCATGACTTTCACCGAATAATGCACCACAAGTAGGATGTAATTTCATTGCATAATTATTGACTTTCATGCTTGCATAGGGAATCACAAACCTTCACACCAATATTCTTACTAAAGCATAATTACTCACCAACATGACTCACATATCACTATCATCATATCTCAAAACTATTACAAAGAATCAAGTTTATTTTGTCCAATGATCTTCATGAAAGTTTTTATTATATCCCTCTTGATCATATCTATCACTTTGGGACTAATTTCATACTATATTGCAATTGCTTTTGAATAGCTTAAACAAATTTAAGTGAAGAACATGAGCATAATTTTTTTTTCTTTTCTCGAAATAATATAAGTGAAGCATGAGAGAATTTATTCAAAAAATTTACTAACTCTCAAATAAATCTCAGTGAAGTATGAGAGCATTTCTTAAAAAAATATTAAGGCACACCGTGCTCAAAAAGTTATAAGTGAAGCACTAGAGCAATTCCATAGCTCAAAAAATTTAAGTGAAGCATAAAGAGCAATTCTAAAAAATCATAGTATAATTTTGTCTTTCTCAAATAGGTGTGTCCAGCAAGGATACTTGTGAAAAACTAAAAATCAAAACAAGCAAAGACTCATATAATACAAGACGCTCCAAGCAAAACTCATGATATGTGACGAATAAAAATATAGCTCCAAGTAAAATACCGATGGTCATTAGAAGAAAGAGGGGATGCTTTCTGGGGCATCCCCAAGCTTAGTTGCTTGGTTCTCCTTGAATAATAACTTGGGGTGCCATGGGGCATCCCCAAGCTTAGGCTCTTTTCACTCCTTATTCCTTCATCCATCGTGATCTCACCCAAAACTTGAAAACTTCAATTACACAAAACTTAACAAAACCTTCGTGAGATCCGTTAGTATAATAAAGGAAATCACTACTCTAAATATTGTTGCAAACCCATTCATATTTTATTATTGCATTATACCTACTGTATTCCAAATTTACCCTGGCTTATACCACCTGATATAATCCATAGATTCATCAAAATAAGCACACAATGCAACGAAAACAGAATGTGTCAAAAACAGAACAGTCTGTAGTAATCTGGACTTCGTCCATACTTCTGAAACACCAAAAATTCTAAAAAATTAGGACAACATAGGCAATTTGTATATAAATCTTGTGTAAAAATTCATAATGTTATCACGCTTCTGTGGTTTTTAACTATTCTGCTACTGGGCGCAAAAGTTTCTGTTTTTCAACAAGATGAAATCAACTATCATCAGACATGATCCCAAAGGCTTTACTTTCCACAAACACCAATTAAAACATAGAAAACACAATAATAACAGTACCATTATTGTGCAAGCACTCAAAACAGAAAGAAAAAGGCAAAAATAAATTTTATTCATTGGGTTGCCTCCCAACAAGCGCTATCGTCCAATGCCCCTAGCTAGGCATAATGCATAAATTTAAGTATTGTCATCTTTGGTTTTTGCCACCTTAGTGAGGGCCTTTTCAAACCCGAGAGGCTCTTTACGCTTCCCCAAATTCTTAGGAAAAGAAACCATCTTGAGATCTAAGATATCCAACCGTTTATTGCAAAGAGTAATCAAGGTATTCATGCGATTTAGGTTTCCACTAATATGTTTGAGAGGTGCAATATACATTTGCAACTCGACATATGTTTATGCAAATCACCCAATTTGTCTAAAGTTGAACCCCTTCTTGTGTAAAAGAAAACCCCCTTTTTTGGTGATGAAACTCCCAATATTCCCTGTAAGATTTCATAAGCAGCATTGGCATCAAGTTCAATAAAATTTCCTTTTGCGGCAAAATCTAAGAGTTGTCTATGATGCAAAGTTAATCCTATGTAAAAATTACGAAGAAAAATCTTTGCATCCCCTTTTAGATTGCAGATGCGATAGGATTCCATTAACCTATACCAAGCATCTTTTAAATTTTCTCCTTGTTTCTGCTTGAAGTATAGAACTTCAAAATCTGGTGACAAAGGAGTAGTAATGCTAGTCATGGCAACGAGGTAGGCAAACAAGATTGCAAACAAAAAGATAGATCTGACGAGAAAAAGGCGAACCAAAAAGAGGGCGAATAAAAACGGAAATTTTTTGTGAAGTGGGGGAGATGAAAACCGGAGGCAAATGGCAAATAATGTAAATTGCAAGGAGATGAGATTTGTGATTAGGACCATGATAGATGTTGATGATGTCTCCCCAGCAACGACGCCAGAAATTGGCAAGTTGACGGGAGACTTCCTTGACTTGATCCTCTCCGGCAATGGCGCCAGAAATTCCTTCTGATGTCGCTTGAAACCTGTCAGATGTGGGGTTCCGAAAAACCCTTAAGGTTCGAATACTGGGGTGCGCGCGAAGTCTTTCCCTCCTACCGATCTACGCCCTGGCTCGCTAAGATCTCGCGGACGAACTCGACAAACTCACAACACAAAGATACACAGGATTTATACTGGTTCGGGCCACCGTTGTGGTGTAATACCCTACTCCAGTGTGGTGGTGGTGGATTGCCTCTTGGGCTGATGATGAACAGTACAGAGGGAAGAACAGCCTCCTGAGGTTGAGGTGTTCTTGTGCTTGGTGACTTAGCGGGTGAGAGCTGGATGAACTGCTCGATGCCCCTACTGTGGTGGCTAGCTCTATTTATATAGGCCCTGGTCCTCTTCCCAAATATTGAGCGGGAAGGGAGCCAACAACGGCGGACAAATTTGAAGGGGGGCAGCTAGTACAAGCTATCCTGCCAAAAGTGGTCTTCGCCTACGAAAGGCTCTGGTGGTGACGCCGTCTTGGGCTCCACGATGACCTCCGTCTTGTCGTCCTCCTAGTCTTGGTCTCGTTGCACCGATATAGCAACCTTTGCCTGATGCCTCGGTACTCCTTGCCTGCGCTGGCCTCCTTAGCACCAAAGAGGAAACAAGGACGCTGCGCGCGCTGGCGCCCGCCTGGCGCCCGCCTGGTGTCGATTGTCATGGCTCACGTCACGAGAGCCTCGTGAGGTTTGCCCCGCCTTGATATCTCCGCTCCTCGTGAGCCTGCCTGACTAGGTCGCTCCTAAGGAGGTCTTGCGTCGTCCGCGTCGCGAGGCTTGGCCCCTCGCGAGGGTCTTGGATCCCTTGTTGATGAAGATGGGCCGTACGGCCTGCTGCCTTAGCCATGCCGTGGGCCGTGGGCAGGCATGTCTTGGGACCCCCGTTCCCAGGACGCCGACAGTAGCCCCTGGGCCCAAGGTGCGCTCGGGCTTGGCTTCACGGCGAAGCCAAGGGTCAAGTACGGAGCACCGCGGGCCCCAAAAGCCTGCGGCCTCGGTTGACGCATGGCGGTTGATTGGACGTGGGCGTCTCCGCTTCCCCATGCTGCCTCGGCAACTGCTCGACTTGACAAGTCCCTGCGACATGCAAGGAAACCATCATTACCTGCGATCGTGGGAGGCACCGGGTGGCCTTCTCCTGCTATAAATGGGGAGGGGGCGGAGCCCCCGTCGCCCATCTCTTCCTTGCTTGCTTGCTTCTTCCTCCTTGCTCCACTGCTAACAACAATGGCGCCTATCAGAAGGTTTTCTATCGAAGAGAAGGGAAAGGCTCCCCGGGACGACCCGGGGCCACTTCCATCGTATAAGAGGTCAGTCCACCGTCGTGATGAAGCGTCGATGCAGGTGATGACGAGGCCTTGGTGCGAGCGGCCACCTCCAGGGTACCCGCTACCCTTGTACGCCCGAGCCGAGGGCTCGGGAGGACGGAGCGACGAGCAGTGCCGCCCACGCCGCGTCCGGGGTCGCCGCGCCACGGCGACTCATGCCGTCACCCCCGGAATCCACGTCGCGGACTCCTCGCGCGAGTTGGTGCTGTGGGCGCCGATGCCTCCGAGCTCCTGGATCCGCTTCCCGCGGTTCTTCTCTGACGTGATGCCGCCAAGGGGGCCACTCTAGCTCTGGTTGCAGCACGCCGACTGCAGCGCCCAGGCGACCGGAGCAGAGATTGAAGCGGTCCCCGCCGGCAAGATCTTCATGACTCGCGGCTGGGGCGAGATCGCGCTGGTCTACTGTGCGAGGGGTGCCCTCACGATCCACTTCGAGTTCAATGGCGTCTCCACGCTCTTCTTCAAGGTCTTCGATGTAGAGGGCCGCCGCCTGGAGTGCTGGAGGATGAGTTGCAGAGCCTGCGCGACAAGCACGCCGAAGAAGCACGCTGCCATCAAGCGAAGGAGGAGGAAATGAAGGCCCGGGAGGACGCCATCAAGAACCGTGATGCTGAGCTGGCGAAGTTGGGGAGGGCGCAGGCCGCTGAGCGCAACCGGTTGGAAGAGTTGGAGTGGAAGGTGAAGACGAGGGAGGCCGATCTCGACGCCAAGGCGCGAGTCCTGACCGAAGACCGTGCGGCTTTTGCCAACCTCGAGAAGAGATCTCGTGAGGCACTGAAGACGCTCTACGAGCACGGCCTGGAGAAGTTGCTGGCCACCGATGAGGACGGCCTCGCCCGGCTGCTTCCTCTCTTGGTGGAGGCGCTCGAGGAAGTCGTTGATGGCGTTGGTCCCATGGCGGAGGCGGAAGCTCGTGTCCTGTCTTCAACTGCATTGACCCGCGTCTTCAGCCACCAGCACCTTCGCGACCCCAACGCTTGTCTTGACGAGCTACTGGAGCCTGTGGCTGAAGATCAATACGAGGCCGCCGCCGTAGCCATGCAAGGTCAAGTGGAGGCCTTGCTGAAGAAGTTCCGCGGCTTTGTCTCCGCTCCTCTGTCCGGTGATGTCGCTGATCCCGCGGCTGGTGGTGAAGGTGAAGACAACGTCGCTCACGAAGTAGCACCTTCCGCAGGTGATGGCGGTGCCCGGGAGTGACCTGCGGCTATTCTCCCGTTTTGTTCCTACAACATGCATTAGGCCTCGTGGAGGCGTTTAGACTTTTCATTTGGTATCGTGAGAACAGTGTGTTTGTAATATTTGCTTCGAGATTTTGCGATTTCCTTCTTATTTGCTTTGCGTTCTGCGTCGGCAGAGCCCGGCCCCGCGCATACCTCAACCGCCATTGGGCCAACCGGAGACCAGGATGGACCAAGGAGTGAGGGGCTACGTGACCAGTTAGGCTCCTGAGTCGCGATGCTCAGGAGTCCCCCTTGACGCGCAAACAACTTTATAGGGAGAGTTCGCGAGGATAGATTAATGTTCTACGTCGGCAGAGCCCGGCCCCGCGCATACCTCAACCGCCATTGGGCCGACCGAAGACCAGGACGGACCAAGGAGTGAGGGGCTACGTGACCAGTTAGGCTCCTGAGTCGCGATGCTCAGGAGTCCCCCTTGACGTGCAAACAATTTCCATACCTTCCCTCGCCGAGGCCTCGGGAGGGGCGCGCGACGCCCAGGTCCGGGAGACCTGGTTGGGTGGCGTGCGCTTGGGTGCGACCCGAGCGCAGCCCCCATGCCCGGCCCCCTCGCGTGGCTCTCCCGAGGGGAGGCGTTGCGGTGAGGCTGGACGCTGAGCTCTGGGCTCCCTGAGGTTGGTACGACCGTGGGGCCGCCCTCAGTTGTTTATCACCAGCGCGGCGCATAGTGCTTCCGCTTGTGCACGGGCATAGCCGCTCCTCGGCAGTGTCGACGGCCAGCGCGGAGCATGGTGCTTACACTTGTGCGTGGGATGGGGCCCCCCTCCGGGAGGAGCCCCCGGGGCGTGTACAGCCCCGCCCTGACACGTGGCTTGCACGGCAGGGCCGCGAGGTGTATCTGGGCACTCGTGAGCCAGCGTGGGACTCACGAGGCCCTACCTCAAGGCGGGTTGCGCCTGGTCTTGAGTCTTGGTGACTGTGTGTTCCTACAAGGCGGTTAGATGCAAGCACTCTACGTCCTCAGGTCCCGGCCCTCGAGCGAGCTCAGCCGCCGCTGGAATGCCAGGTCGCGATGCCGTGGTCAAGGCCAGGGGGTGAGGGCTGGAGAACCAGTAAGAGCTCCTGAGTCGCGATGCTCAGGAGCCCCCCTTTTAACCCGCAAGCGAATTGCATAGGATGAACAGACCCATGGAGGGTGGCGATCGAGCAGGCGATAACCGTAAGCAGGTTAATCATGGAAAGCAATTCAACTTAGGTAAATGCAGGAAGATACATGCCACTGGGTCCGGCCCGAGCGGCTTGGGGATGATGCAGCCCGAGGGGCGCCCCCAGCAAGGTAAGCTAAAGACATAAACAAAGGGATACATGCCACAGGGATGGACCCATGTGGCCTGGGAATGATGCAGCCCGAGGGGCGCTCCCAGCTAAACAAGCTTGGAAGATGTCACCTGGTTCTATAGACGAAGTAATGTTGGTGCAGCTGAAGGCGTACGTCGAAGAAATGACTCCTCATGAGCCACCGGAGCCCTGAGCCTCGGGAGGCTCTGGGGGCTCGGGAGGTTCCCTGAAGACCGTCTCCATCTCCTCCAGGACGGCGTGGTAACTGGCCTCCTGAGCCGCCAGGACTCGTCGCATGTTGCGCTGATAGGTTGACGCCACGCTCGACAAGCCGAAGGGCATGCGAACGTAGTTGTGTGGCAGGCCCTCGCAGCGGCCCACACGCGATGGCCAGAAGCACTCCTGAGATGCGGCCCTGTTGAGCCCGGGGACGTCCATGCAGACACGCAGCCCAGCATCCTCGCCTGGATGGGGAGCTGCGCCTTGTGAGCGGCTGTCGCCGCGCATGGCTCTTGCGTCTTGCAGTTCCTGAGTGGTCTTGGTGATGAACTCCTGAGTGGTGGGCACTCCTTGCCCTGTGCTCTCCTGAGGAACACGTGCTGCGAAGCACGCCTCCAAGTGGTGCCCAAACGCCTCCCTCGTGAGGTTGGCAAGGTCTGAGGCCCTCCAGAAGAGAGCCCCCGAGCCCTGTCCGAGGAGGGCGCCGGGCGCGCCTTCCTATGCGATGGAGGGAGGCGCCCCTGGGACGGACGCTGATCCTGATGAGGCTCCTGCCGCGACGCCATCCTCCTGAGGTCCTTCACGGCGCAGCTACTTCTTCTTGGGGATGGCCTCCGGAGGGCCTTCACTTCTGCTGTCGGGGTCGTCGATTGCTGCAGCTTGGAAGGTGCGCTCAAGGGAGCAGACTGCATCTCTCTCTTCACACGGGACCGTGATGATTCCTCCGCTTCCCGGCATCTTGAGGACGTTGTAGCCGTGGTGGGTGACTGCCATGAACTTGGCCAGGGCCGGATACGCGAGGATGGCGTTGTACGGCAGGCGGATGTGCGCAACGTCGAAGTCGATGAGCTCGGTGCGGTAATTCTTGCGCTCTCCGAAGGTGACAGGTAGGCGGACCTGCCCTATCGGTGTGGTGGAACCGTCGATCACTCCTGAGAAAGGTTTGGTAGGCTGGAGCAGCTCGTATGGCACTTGGAGGTTGTCGAACGTGTCGACGGAGAGGACGTTGAGCCCTGCGCCGCCGTCGATGAGGGTCTTGGTAACCTGCACATTGCTGATGGCTGGGGAGCACAACATCGGGAGGGCACCGGCGGTGGCCGCGCACTTGAGCTGATCTGTCGAGTTGAAAGTGATGGCGCATTGGGACCACTTGAGCGGGCGCGTGGCCTCGAGCTTGGGGAGCACCGCGTTCACCTCGCGAGCAAACTGCTTGAAGATGCGCTGAGAGGCTAGTGCTTGGGCACCGCCAAAGATGCAGGCGATTGCACGCGGCTCCTGGAAGCCCCCAGCCCCCTCGTCCTGATGGTGATCGTCGTTCCTTCTTAGCGGCGGCAGCGGGGGGAGACCGGCGTTTCCTTGAGGGCGATCCTCATGAGGCTGATCCCTCCAGGCGCCCTCGCGAGGATGGTCCTGCCAGCGGTCCTCACGAGGCCTATTGCGGCATTCCTGGTGCGGGCCACGTTCGTCCCAGCGTCCGCCTCCACGTCCTCGTCCACGGCCATAGCCCCGGTCGCTGCGCTCGGGGCGTCGACCGAAGCGTCCTTCTCGTATGGCTCTGAGCTCTTGACAGTCGCTGGTGTTGTGGGTGTTCAGGTTGTGGAAAGCGCAGAACAGTCGGCTGTTCTTGGATGACTCGGGCTGATCTCTGCCCCGCTTGGTGTCGGGCTCCGCTGCTAGCACCGCTGCCTCCTTGCGCTTCATGTCCTTGGCCTTGGCTTTCTTCTCCTCTGCGCCCTCGGCTGGTAGCTCAAGGAGAGAGAGGCGCCCTTCCTCAGCTCTTGCGCACTTGGTCGCCAGGTTGAACAGCTCCTGAGATGTGCAGAGCTCCTCGTGGATAGCGAGCTCTTCCTTCATTTTGACGTCGCGGACGCCGTCAGAGAACGCGGAGATGATGGCCTCGTCCGTGACCTTGGGGATCTTGAGGCGGGTGTTGTTGAAGCGCTGGATGTACTTCTGGAGGGTCTCTCCTGGTTGTTGCTTGATACGGCGCAGCTCACCCGCGGCCGGCGGGCGATCGCGAGTGCCCTGGAAGTTGGCGACGAAGCGGTCGCGCATCTCATCCCAGGAGGAGATAGAGCCATGCTGCAGGTTCAGGAGCCAGGAGCGGGCTCCATCCTTGAGAGCCATGGGAAACCAGTTCGCCATGACTTTCTCATCGCCGTTGGCTGCTTCGATGCTCAGCTCATAGAGCTGCAGAAATTCCGCGGGGTCGGCGGTGCCATTGTAGCGAGGAGGCAGGTCCGGCTTGAACTTGCCTAGCCAGGCGACGCTACGCAGCTCGGGGGTGAGGGTGCGGCAGCCGGCCGTGGTTGCTGGGACCCGCTTCGGAGGTGGAGCTTGGTCTTGATGAGGTCTGCGCGGCGCCGCTGCGGGCGGCGCGCGGTCTTGACGAGGCGGCGCGGGGAGTGCAGGTGCAGCTTCTCACGGCCGAGGGATTTCTTGGCAGCTTCTCTCTTCACGCGCGGGCACCGGGCGTGGCGGATCACGCCGCGGGGCCGCGCGCCTCGGTGCCAAGGCACCGTCTTGGCGCAGAGGTGGTGGAGACGCGCCATGAGTCTCATCGCCCGTGGCTGGTTGAGGGGGAGGTAGAGAGAGGGACGGCGCCGGGGAGCCCCCTGCGGTGCGGACGAGCTTGGCGACGCGGTCGAGCCACTCCTCATAGAGGTCGTCGACGGGGCAGTAGCGCAGGAGTTCGTTCGCGGCGAGGAGCGCGGCCCGCGCCTCCATGGGAGTGCCGCGAGCGTGAGACGAAGAACCGGCCGAGGTTAGTGATGGAGTGGCGGTACGGCCGTCCTGCCGTACCGACGGATGCAGCGAGGACGCCTGCTTCTCGTTCCCCGCCGGGCCGGTGGCAGCGTTGGCGGCGGGAGACGGAGAACGACGAGGTGGCCCGCCGACGGGGGCCGTCTGAGCAACGCGGGCGGTGAGGGCAGCCCGACGCTCAGCTCGAGCACGGCGATCGTCCGCCATGGAGACGACGGAGCAACGAACTGATGGAAGGGAAGCTACGGCGCACCCCTACCTGGCACGCCAAATGTCGGATGTGGGGTTCTGGCAAACCCTTAAGGTTCAAACACTGGGGTGCGCGCGAATTCTTTCCCTCCTACCGATCTAGGCCCTGGCTCGCTAAGATCTCGCGGACGAACTCGACGAACTCACAACACAAAGAGACACGGGATTTATACTGGTTCGGGCCACCGTTGTGGTGTAATACCCTACTCCAGTGTGGTGGTGGTGGATTGCCTCTTGGGCTGATGATGAACAGTACAGAGGGAAGAACAGCCTCCTGAGGTTGAGGTGTTCTTGTGCTTGGTGACTTAGCGGGTGAGAGCTGGATGAACTGCTCGATGCCCCTACGATGGTGGCTAGCTCTACTCATATAGGCCCTGGTCCTCTTCCCAAATATTGAGCGGGAAGGGAGCCAACAATGGCGGGAAAATTTGAAGAGGGACAGCTAGTACAAGCTATCCTGACAAAAGTGGTCTTCGCCTGCGAAAGGCTCTGGTGGTGACGCCGTCTTGGGCTCAATGATGACCTCCGTCTTGCCGTCCTCCTGGTCTTGGTCTCGTTGCACCGATATAGCAACCTTTGCCTGATGCCTCGGTACTCCTCGCCTGCGCTGGCCTCCTTAGCACCAAAGAGGAAACAAGGACGCTGCGCGCGCTAGCGCCCGCCTGGTGTCGATCGTCATGGCTCACGTCACGAGAGCCTCGTGAGGTTTGCCCCGCTTTGATATCTCCGCTCCTCGTGAGCCTACCTGACTAGGCCGCTCCGGAGGAGGTCTTGCGTCGTCCACCTCATGAGGGTCTTGGATGCCTTGTTGATGAAGATGGGTCGTACGGCCTGCTGGCTTAGCCACGTCGTGGGCCGTAGGCAGGCAAGTCTGGGGATGCCCGTTCCCAGGACGCCGACAAAACCGCGCCGATATTTCCCCAAAGAGGAAGGGAGATGCAGTACAACTACTGTAGGTATTTCCCTCAGTTATGAAACTAAGGTTATCAATCTAGTAGGAGAACCAAGCAACACTATGTAAACGGTACCTGCACACAAAGAACAAATACTTGCAACCCGACGCGTAAGAGGGGTTGTCAATCCCTCCACGGTAAAAATACAGATAAATTTGTGGTAGATTGGATAAATAGCTCACGATAAAACATGAATTAAAATAAGTAATAAAAAATGCAGCAAGGTATATTTGGGTTTTTGTAATAATAGATCTGAAAATAAAAGCGAATAAAAATAGATCTCAAAGCAAATATGATAAAGAATAGTCCCGGGGGCGATAGATTTCACTAGTGGCTTATCTCGAGAAATAGCACACGATGGGTAAACAAATTACTGTTGGGAAATTGATAGAAGATCGAATAATTACGATGATATCCAAGGCAATTATCAATATATAAGCATCACGTCCAAGATTAGTAGGCTGACTCCTGCCTGCATCTACTAGTATTACTCCACACATCGACCGCTATCCAGCATGCATCTAGGGTATTAAGTTCATGGAGAAACGGAGTAATGCAATAAGAATGATGACATGATGTAGACGAGATCTAACCATGTAGGAATAGCCCCCATCTTGTTATCCTTGATAGCAATGATACATGTGTGTCTTGCTCCCCCTTCTGTCACTGGGAAAGAACACCGCAAGATCGAACCCATCACAAAGCACCTCTTCCCATGGCAAGAAAAATTGATCTATTTGGCCTAACTAAACCAAAGATTCGAAGAAGAAAAAACGAGGCTATAAATAATCACGCATATAAGAGATCAAAGAAGACTCAAATAATATTCATGGATATCGATCTGATCATAACCTCAAAGTTCATCGGATCCCAACAAACACACCGCAAAAAGAGTTACATCAAATAGATCTCCAAGAGACCATTGTATTGAGAATCAAAAGAGAGAGAGAAAGCCATCTATCTACTGCCTACGGACCCTTAGGTCTATGGTGGACTACTTACGCATCATCAGAGAGGCACCAATGAGGATGATGAACCCCTTCGTGATGGTGTTAGATTGGATCTCGTGGTTCTGGTACTTGCGGCGGCTGGAATTGTGTTTCGTCGACTCCTCTAGGGTTCTGGAATATTCAGGAATTTATAGGGCGAAAAGGAGATGCAGGGGCTACGTGGGGGCACAATCCCCCTAGGCATGCCCTGGTGGGTTGTGCACCCACGGGCCTCCCCTCTGGTACTTTCTTGGCCCGCAAGGTGTCTTCTGGTCCAGAAAAAATCTCCAAAAAGTTTCACTGCGTTTGGACTCCGTTTGGTACTGATATTCTGGGAAGTAAAAAACAAGCAAAAAGCAACAATTGGCACTGGGCACTATGTCAATAGGTTAGTCCCAAACAAATGATGTAAAGTTACTATAAAATGAATATAAAACATCCAAGAATGATAACATAACAGCATGGAACAATCAAAAATTATAGATACGCTTGAGACGTATCAGTGACGTGTTGTGGCCAAAAGCTCGTCACTCGCCTCCCACAAAATATATAAGTGTTGCATGGTGATATCATGCCTCGAAATAAATAGCATAAAGCAATCATTTTCTGGGTTAGGGTTCCAAAAACCTACAAGAATTTTATTTGTCATTGATAACTACCAAAATTATGGAGCGAGACGACGTGTCCGTTAACAACCGTCACTAGACCGGTGCGGTCGGAACCAAGTCGCTCGGTTGTTCCCCTTTCTCTCTTTGTTGGTCACTCGCTCCTCCACGCTCTCTCAGACCTAGCACCAGCGATGGCGGCGGAGAAGCTCATCCACGGAGATGAGTCGGTGGGCGTAGGCGGCACCAGAGGTGAGGGCGGTGGGCACTCTAAGGTGGACAAGTGGCTCGACAACACAAGTTTCCTGATGCAACAGTTGTCGCGGCCAACATTGTAGGAGGTTCAGATCTCGCCGACGTTCCACGGCGAGGGCAATGGCGGGATATATTCACTCTGATCCAGATGGCGGACACCACTTGGCATCCTCATTAGGAGGCGTGGAGTAAGTTTCTTGTCATCCTTCATACCACCTAGTATGTTGTTTAATTTATCTTATTAGTCTAAGGATTTAGGAATTAAGGTTATATTAGATTTTCTCGCCAAAGCCCGAGGTGTGGCTCGCAACAAAGAAACTCTTCACAAAGCGTGACATAGCACATAATGTGGAAGATGGAATTGAGAGTGAGGTGGTGGAGTTGGAGGACGTAGAGGAAACACAGACTACGGAGAAAAGAATGGATGGGAAATCGAGGCCACCCACAAGGTGAAGGACAAAGCATACCCATGATACATCCATTTTGCATCATGTTTACCTACTATTATTTATAATGTTTTTATGCATAATAATGCTTTTTGGAGTAATTATAATGCCTTTTCTCTCATAATATGCAAGGTTCACACAAAGAGGAAGAATTCCGGCAGCTGGAAATTTGGACCTGAAAAAGCTATGTCAAGCTACTTATTCTGCACAACTCCAAATGAGTTGAAACTTCATGAGGAATTTTTATGGAATAAATAAAATTATTGGAGTGAATAACTACCAGAGGGGGCCCACCAGGTGGGCACAACCCACCTGGGTGCGCCAGGGAGCCCAGGCGTGCCCTGGTGGGTTGTGCCCTCCTCGGCCCACCTCCGGTGCCCATCTTCTGGTATATAAGTCACTTTGACCTAGAAAAATAAGGAGAGGACTTTCGGGACGGAGCGCCGCCATCTCGAGGCGGAACTTGGGCAGGAGCACTTTTGCCCTCCGGTGGAGCGATTCCGCCGAGGGAACTTCCCTCCCGGAGGGGGAAATCATCATCGTCGTCATCACCAACAACCCTCTCATCTTCGCGAGGCCAATCTTCATCAACATCTTCACCAGCACCATCTCCTCTCAAACCCTAGTTTATCTCTTGTGTTCAATCTTTGTACCGGAACCTCAGATTGGTACCTATGGGTGACTGGTAGTGTTGATTACATCTTGTAGTTGATCACTATATGGTTTATTTGGTGGAAGATTATATGTTCAGATCCATTATTCTATTCAATACCCCTCTGATCATGAACATGTTTATCACTTGTGAGTAGTTACTTTTGTTCTTGATGTCACAGGAGAAATCATGTTGCAAGTAATCATGTGAACTTGATATGTGTTCGATATTTTGATAATATGTATGTTGTGATTCCCTTAGTGGTGTCATGTGAACGTCGACGACATGACACTTCACCATATGTGGGCCTAAGGGAATGCATTGTGGAGTAGTTATTAGATGATGGGTTGCTAGAGTGACAGAAGCTTAAACCCTAGTTTATGCGCTACTTCGTCAGGGACCGATTTTGATCCAAAAGTTTAATGCTATGGTTAGATTTTATCTTAATACTTTTCTCGTAGTTGCGGATGCTTGCGAGAGGGTTAATCATAAGTAGGAGGTTTGTTCAAGTAAGAACATCACCTAAGCACCGATCCACCCACATATGAAAGTATCAAAGTAGTGAACACAAATCAAGCCAGCATGGTGAAAGTGACTAGATGAAATTCCTGTGTGCCCTCAAGAACACTTTGCTTATTATAAGAAACCATTTTGGCCTGTCCTTTGCCACAAAAGGATTGGGCTATCTTGCTTCATATTATTTTTCGTTACCATTACATGCTTGTTACAAATTATCCTGCTACCAAATTATCTGTTACTTCCAATTTCAGCACCTGCAGACATTACCTTGCAGAAAACCACTTGTCATTTCCTTTTGCTCCTCGTTGGGTTCGACACTCTTACTTATCGAAAGGACTACGATTGATCCCCTATACTTGAGGGTCATCAAGGATCTTTTCTGGCGCCTTTGCCGGGGAGTGAAGCGCTCTTGGTAAGTGGAAATTGGTAAGGAAAAAATTGTTACTACGTGCTGAAATTTATTGTCACTTGTTACTATGGAGAACAATCCTTTGAGGGGTTTGTTTGGGGTATCTTCACCTCGGTCGGAACCACAATTAGTTGCCCCTCAACCCACTGCACCTACTGAAAATACTGAATATGAAATTCCTTCGGGTATGATAGAACAACTGCTAGCTAATCCTTATGCAGGAGATGGAACGAACATCCTGATATGCACTTGATATATGTGGATGAAATTTGTGGATTGTTTAAGCTTGCAGGTTTACCCGGGGATGAAGCTAAGAAGAAGGTGTTCCCTTTATCATTGAAGGGAAAGTAATTGACATGGTATAGGCTATGCGATGATATTGGATCTTGGAATTGGAATCGGTTGAAATTGGAATTCCATCAAAAAAATTATCATATGCATCTAGTTCATCGTGATCGGATTTATATATATATTTTTTGGCCTCGTGAAGGAGAAAGTATCGCTCTAGCTTGGGGGAGGCTTAAGTCAATGTTATATGCATGCCCCAATCATGAGCACTCGAGAGAAATTATCATTCAGAACTTCTATGCTCGGCCTTCTCGTAATGATCAATTCCATGCTTGATACTTCTTGTGCCAGTTCTTTTATGAAGAAGACTATTAAATTTAGGTGGGACCTCTTGGAAAGAATTAAACACAACTCTGAAGATTGGGAACTTGACGAAGGTAAAGGGTCGGGTATTAAGCTTAAGTTTGATTGTGTTAAATCTTTTATGAATACCGATGCTTTTCAAAAGTTTAGCACTAAATATGGACTTGATTCTGAGATAGTAGCCTCTTTCTGTGAATCTTTTGCTACTCATGTTGATCTCCCTAAAGAGAAGTGGTTTAAATATCATCCCCTATTATAGAAGAATAAAGAACCAGTGATACATCTCCGTCGTATCCATAATTTTTGATTGTTCCATGCCAAAATTATACAACTTTCATATACTATTGGCAACTTTTTATACTAATTTTGGGACTAACATATTGATCCAGTGCCCAGTGCCAGTTCCTGTTTGTTGCATGTTTTTGTTTCGCAGAAAATCCATATCAAACGGAGTCCAAACGGTATAAAAACTGACGGAGATTTTTTTGGAATATATGTGATTTTTGGGAAGAAGAATCAATGCGAGACAATGCCCGAGGGAGCCACGAGGCAGGGGCGCGCCCCAGCGGGGTGGGCACGCCCCTGACCCTCGTGGCCACCCCGTAAGGCGGTTGGTGCCCTTCTTTCTCTGCAAGAAAGCCAATATCCGGATAAAAATCGTATCCAAATTTCAGCCCAATCGGAGTTACGGATCTCCGGGAATATAAGAAACGGTGAAAGGGCAGAATCAGGAGCGCAGAAACAGAGAGAGACAGAGAGACAGGTCCAATCTCGGAGGGGCTCTCGCCCCTCCCATGCCATGGAAGCCAAGGACCAGAGGGGAAACCCTTCTCCCATCTAGGGAGAAGGTGAAGGAATAAGAAGAAGAAGAAGGGGGGCCCTCTCCCCCTCTCTTCCGGTGGCGCCGGAACGCCGCCGGGGCCATCATCGTCACCGCAATCTAGACCAACACCTCCGTCATCTTCACCAACATCTTCATCACCTTCCCCCATCTATCTACAGCGGTCCACTCTCCCGCAACCCGTTGTACCCTCTACTTGAACATGGTGCTTTATGCTTCATATTATTACCCAATGATGTGTTGCCATCCTATGATGTCTGAGTAGATTTTTGTTATCCTACCGGTAATTGGTGAATTGCTATGATTGGTTTAATTTGCTTGTGGTTATGTTGCTGTCCTTTGGTGCCCATCATATGAGCACGCGCGTGGATCACACCATAGGGTTAGTTGTATGTTGATAGGACTATGTATTGGAGGGCAAGAGTGACAGAAGCTTCAACCTAGCATAGAAATTGATGCATACGGGATTGAAGGGGGACCAATATATCTTAATGCTATGGTTGGGTTTTACCTTAATGAACGTTAGTAGTTGCGGATGCTTGCTAATAGTTCCAACCATAAGTGCATAGAATTCCAAGTCAGGGATGACATGCTAGCAGTGGCCTCTCCCACATAAAACTTGCTATCGATCTAGTAAAGTAGTCAATTGCTTAGGGACAATTTTGCAACTCCTACCACCACTTTTCCACACTCTCTATACTAACTTTATTGCTTCTTTACATAAAACATCCCCTAGTTTTTATTTACGTGCTCTTCATATTCTTGCAAACCTATCCAACAACACCTACAAAGTACTTCTAGTTTCATACTTGTTCTAGGTAAAGCGAACGTCAAGCGTGCGTAGAGTTGTATCGGTGGTCGATAGAACTGGAGGGAATATGTCGTGGTATTCTCACGGGGGAGGTGTGAGGCGACAGATGCCACAAGGGCTTACTGTGAGGGTAAGACTGCTGCTGATAGGCCCGGGAGCGGGTATGCGAGTAGCACGCGCTAGTTTACCCAGGTTCGGGGCTCTCCGGAGAGATAATACCCCTACTCCTGCATGTCTGAGTATCTGTAGTATATCTGGTACAGAGTTGCTCCTGGAGCTGTATCCAGATGAAGTAGTAGCAAGAAGCTAACTAGCTAGTGTGGCACATGAGCTTGGCCATGTGTGGTCATGGGAGTGTGGTGCTCCTACGTGTGTGTGGATGGATGGATGGATGTGTGCCTTATATAGGCATGGCTAGCTTAGCATATAAGCTATGTGCTGGCATGGAAGCAAGGGGGTATGGTGGGGTGTCATGCTTCTCCCCTGGGTCACTTCATAAATAGTGCCAGGGGACAAGTGACACTATACATGATGGCATCGAGGTACAGCCGTCTCGTCTGCGGTATGGCCGCCACGTCGGGGTCTTGTCGATGTCGGGTCGGGCTGCAGTCGGCAACCGGCTGGTTGGCGTAGTCGGCAGCCGGCTGGTCGGCGCAGTCAGCAGTCGGCAGCCGGCCGGATGAGCAGTCAGACGAGGAGTCGGCAGGAGCGGCCGGGCAGTCGGACTGAGGGGCTTTGCTAGCCCCGATGTCTTGAATTATTGTCTCGCCGTCTTCGGGGTATCCGTGGCCAATTACTCCGACAGAATATTTGTTCTACCTTTAGCTCCTCGTTGGGTTCGACACTCTTACTATCGAAAGAGGCTACAATTGATCCCCTATACTTGTGGGTTATCAAGACCTTTTTCTGGCGCCGTTGCCGGGGAGTTATAGCGTGGGGTGAATATTCTCGTGTGTGCTTGTTTGCTTTATCACTAAGTAGTTTTTATTTTGTGCTCTTGTTTTCTATCTTTAGTTATGGGTAGGAAACGCAAAATACCAAAAAAAATTAGTTGTACCTACTACACCAATGGTTGAAGAACCACTCAAAATCTATCACGCTCCTGAAGCTTTTTACTTGGATCATCTTCGATCCCTACTAAGAAACATCTTCCCTACCAATGTGAGTTTAGTGATAATGGAAGCGTATCTTCGTATGCTAAGGGTGTTTATAATTACTATGATGTTCAACAAATTGAAGAATTTGTTGCTTTTAAGGGTGCTTATGAAATTGCTTCTTTCATTGAAACGTATGATGCTACTCTTTACAAATATGAAAATTTTGCCATACTTAAATATTGTTATGATAATTATGCTTCTAATTCCTATGTTAAACTATATATGAGGACTCCTCCGCTGTCCAAGAAGAGACTAATGTTTTGCAGGAGTCTATGGGAGAAGAAATTAATGACATTGTGAGCTCATTGGATGAAAAAGATGAGGAGGAGAGCGAAGAACAAAAGGAGGAAGAGCGGATTGATCACCCGTTCCCACCATCTAATGAGAGTAACTCTTTATCCCATACATGGTTTAATTTCCCTTCGTGCTTACCGAAGGATGATTGCTATGATGATTGTTATGATCCCATTGATTTTTTTTGAAATATCCCTTTTTGATGATGCTTGCTATGCTTGTGGCCAAGATGCCAATATGAATTATGCTTATGGAGATGAACTTGCTATAGTCCCATATGTTAAACATGAAATTGTTGCTATTGGACCCACGCATGATAGTCCTATTATCTTTTTGAATTCTCCCGACTACACTATATCAGAGAAGTTTGCCCTTATTAAGGATTATATTGATGGGTTGCCTTTTACCGTTGCACATGATGATTTTGATGAATATAATATGCATGGGCTTGCTTCTCCTACTTGCAATTATTATGAGAGAGGAACTACATCTCCACCTCTCCATGTTTCCAATATGATAAAATTGCAAGAAACTGCTTACACTATGCATTGGCCTTTACTATGTGTGCATGAAGTGTTCTCTTATGACATGCCGATGCATAGGAAGAGAGTTAGACTTCATTGTTGCATGATATATGTTACTTTGTGCTCACTACTAAATCACAAATCATTGTTAATTAAAATTGGCTTTGATATACCTTGGGATCCGGGTGGATCCATTACTTGAGCACTCTATGCCTAGCTTAATGGCTTTAAAGAAAGCGCTGCCAGGGAGACAACCCGGAAGTTTTAGAGAGTCATTTATTTCTGTTGAGTGCTTTTATAAAGTTTAAAAACAAAAAAATAAAGAGGGGAACCCAAAACTTTTCAAAAAGGAAAGTCAAAGCGAGAGAGACAAGCATTGTTGAAGTGGGGGAACTCCTTGAACTTTGTTCATGCTCACGGAAACTTTGTGAATCTTGATTACAGAAACTTTTCAACAAAAATAATTATCCCCCTGTACAATTCCATTGTATTATAAAAATAATGTGCCAAGATTTGCCTTTAGGATGTTTACATTGCTTGTTGGTTTGTGCGGTGCAAAACAGAAACTTTGGCTGTAGTGCGCGGTTTTACATTTTTTACTGGAACGTCAAACGGTTCTGAAACTTTTTGCACTGTCTTTCTATACAAATTTTTTATTTTTCCTAATTGCTTCAGAATTTTTGGAGTACCAAAAGTATGGTGAATGTTCAGATTACTACAGACTGTCCTGTTTAAGACAGATTCTGTTTTTGATGCATAGTTTGCTTGTTTTGATGAAACTATCGATTTCTATCAGTGGATTAAGCCATGGAAAAGTTATATTACAGTAGCTACAGTGCAAAAAAATGAATTGGTTTGCAACAGTACTTAGAGTAGTGATTTGCTTTATTATACTAACGGATCTTACCGAGCTTTCTGTTGAGTTTTGTGTGGATGAAGTGATCAAAGATCGAGGAGGTCTCGATATGAGGAGAAGGAGGAGAGGCAAGAGCTAAAGCTTGGGGATTCCCAAGGCACCCCAAGTAAATATTCAAGGAGACTCAAGCGTCTAAGCTTGGGGATGCCCCGGAAGGCATCCCATCTTTCTTCAACAAGTATCGGTATGTTTTCGGTTTAGTTTCGTTCATGTGATATGTGCAAATCTTGGAGCGTCTTTTGCATTTAGTTTTTAATTTTCTTTGATGCACCAAGCTGGTATGAGATAGTCCTTGGTTGATTTATAGAATGCTCTTTGCACTTCACTTATATTTTTTTTGAGTATGGCTTTATAGAATGCTTCATGTGCTTCACTTATATCATTTGAAGTATGGATTGCCTGTTTCCCTACACATAGAAAACCGCCATTTGTAGAATGCTCTTTTGCTTCACTTATATTTGTTAGAGTGTGGGCATATCTTTTGTAGAAAGAATTAAACTCTCTTGCTTCACTTATATCTATTTAGAGAGATGGCAGGAATTGGTCATTCACATGGTTAGTCATAAAATCCTACATAAAACTTGTAGATCACTGAATATGATATGTTTGATTCCTTGCAATAGTTTTGCGATATAAAGATGGTGATATTAGAGTCATGCTAGTGGGTAGTTGTGGATTGTAGAAATACTTGTGTTGAAGTTTGTGATTCCCGTAGCATGCATGTATGGTGAACCATTATGTAACAAAGTTGGAGCATGAGGTATTTATTGATTGTCTTCCTTATGAGTGGCGGTCAGGGACGAGCGATGGTCTTTTCCTACCAATCTATCTCCCTAGGAGCATGCGCGTAGTACTTTGTTTCGATGACTAATAGATTTTTGCAATAAGTGTGTGAGTTCTTTATTACTAATGTTGAGTCCATGGATTATACGCACTCTCACCCTTCCATCATTGCAAGCCTCTTTGCACTACAAAAAAACACACATCCGTGACATTTTGGGCCGAACGAATTTTTTTTCTGTCTACATATGACACTTCTATGATGATAATTGTGACAAAACCCGGTATCATCATAGATGTGGTGGGCTCCTACTTCTATGACAAAAGATCATGACAGAAAATGGGCTTTTCATCCTGGGCGGGCCGGAGACGCAGCTGCATGACATTCTTTGGGCCGTCCATGACGGAAAAAACCGTGGTAGAAGCGAGGGGGAGGAAAATTTCGGGGAGTTCCCGGTTACGGTGGGAGGTCGGGGGCCGAGCGATGCGCGTTTCTCTTGTACACGTACGCGCGTGTGTGCGAGGCGTTGGCTCTAACTGAACCCGAGCGAGGCGTTGGGCTCTAACTGAACCCGAGCAATTGCACTGCAGGCTACGCGTTACTGAACCTGAGCGATCGATCGATGGCTGTTAACTGAACCCGATCGAGCGATTCCTTCGCTACTGCTGCTAACTGAAGCCGATCGATTGGATGAACAGTGAGCGTTGCGGGGGGGTTGGATGAACAGTGAGCGGTGGCGTTGCCTCTGGATGAACAGGACCCCGTGGTGTGGTGGAGGGCTGGATGAACAGTAGACGGTGGAGGGGTGGTTGAACAGGACCCCGTGGTGTGGAGGGCTGGATGAACAGTAGACGGTGGAGGGGTGCCCGTGGAGGGGTGGTTGAACAGTAGCCGGTGGAGTAGCGCGCCGTGGAGGCTGGATGAACAGGAGCCCGTGGAGGCTGGAGGAGGTCGACGGTGGAGATGAACAGTATCCCGTGGAGTCCTGTTTTGCAGTACGCCACACCCCTCCGATGAACAGGACCCCCGTTTCGACCGTAGGAGGTCCGTTTCGTCCGTTTTTGTGGTATGCCACACCCCTCCCGATCAACAGGACCCCCGTTTCGACCGTAGGAGGTCTGTTTTGTCCGTTTTGCAGTATGCCACACCCCTCCCGATCA